>NC_064536.1:4981010-5123510 GCF_023856365.1 Brienomyrus brachyistius | reverse complement strand
CACACACACACACACACGCACCACACATATAGACTCTCAGACACACACACACACACGCATACAAAAACATGCACACACACACCACACATATAGACTCTCAGACACACACACACAGACCTGCGTTCCTGTTGCTTGTGCCCTGTGTTCTCTAAGCCTTTTTTTGCCAAACATAAACACAGGAGATCGATTCTTATCCCGGCCTCTGGGGAAATTAGACGTGCACGTCGCCTGGAACCGAGATATTAAACGCAAGACCTTGTGTTCTGAATTTTCAGTGGAAACAACAAAGCAAGCAAAAGAGGCAGACTGTACAGAACAGGACCAGGTTGGAGGCGTTAAAGATCTCGTGCAGGAAACTGGACTTGAAATGGTTAAAGGAAGGATGTGACTGTCAGCAGTCATCTTCTGATGCCTCACCCTGACCTTCACCTTTCCCGTTCTGCTTTTTGTCTTTCCTTTGTACTTATATTTCAAGTCTCGTGGCTTTTGTGGTAGATTATTCCGGAATCCTCGCACAGGTTCCTGTAGTTGACAGATGCAGAGTCGCATTTCGTCGCTCGGAAGGTCAGCCAACTGCAGAGCTGTATGCAGGCTGCACGGGTGCGAGTCTCGGGGCCATATGGCATGTCTGTTCACACAAGTCCCTAATTACTTGACAAAATGATGTTTTTATCCCACAATTCCTTTGATCTTCCTTGAGATAATGGCTCCTGTCTAGTGGGGGGTGGCGGTGGTGGGAGGGGCACAATGAAACAGTGAGGGGCTGAGATAAAATGACTGTGTCTCAGTAATTCATCATCTCAGGTGATGAAACCCAGCTGACCCTTATAGCACTGCACTTGTTCTTCGGGCTGAAATAGGGTCAGCTTGGTAGGATTGGAGGATTCTGGGAGATTGGGGTGAACAATCTTTGATGGAGTCTGTAAGGTTATGTGCTGGTGTTTCTCTCTGTTGTTTTTATTTGTTGTCGGGCTCATTGTCCCAGTTTTTTATCTGTTGATGAATAACTCTTCTTTTTCATTTCTTTCAAACAATAATGTTCGTAATTTCTGGCGGCCCATTTGACGTTTGTCCAAGAAGCATCTAAATAAGTTTCGTAACGACCGAGAGAGGCCCAAGACGGAAAAAAAAGACGGTGAATCACGGAGTTTCAGGGAATCGTGGAAAAACTGAAGGTACAAGAGGCAGATCAGTGTGCAGAGAACACAGCCGGGAGCGCAGGGGCATGAACAACAAAGAGAGAGCAGTCGATTACGGGAAGGCTGGCTGAGCAGGAGGCTGTAAGATAACACACGGATGTGGAGGCAGACGAGAAGCCTCTGATCTCATTGTCAGAACATCTCAGGGAACCATGGGACACTCTATATACTGTACTGTAGTTATATCAGTGTTTCCCAGTCTGGGCCCTGGGGACCCACAGACAGTCCACGTTTTTGCTCCTACCGGGAGCTGGAAGGGAGCAAAAATGTGAACTGTCCGGCAGGATGCAGGTAGGGAGCAAAAATGTGAACTGTCCGGCAGGGTGCAGGGAGGGAGCAAAAACGTCGACAGGTCCTCGAAGACAGGGATGGGAAACACTGGTGTAGAGTTATATAGAACTCAGAGAGCAGAATGTTTTTGTTGGACTATGGCAGGTCTCTCACTGTGTACGTGTGTGGCGTGAGCGGACAGTAAACATAGGAATGGTGCATTCTGGTGTCGTCTGCTGATGATGCCATTCATGGTAGTTCTTAGCTGGTTTGCCAAAACATCTATGTTATTGCTCCCACACTAATACCAGTGACAGAGTATAACATTCAGTCTAAGATTATTCTGGATTTCTTAAACAGACATTTACTGTATTGACCCCCATACTGCATGGGGTTTGTTGAAATCATCTCATAATAATGTTCATGAGAAGGAATTTTCATTCGAAGCGAATCTCTACAGGTCAGAATGTTTCATCTGGCTCTGAAATACCATTCTACACTTCACTCCCAAAAAACCTTTGTGTGTCATTCCCATGGAAACCCTGTAACATGCTACATGACGAGGCCGAACGCTGAGGACCCACAATGAGGAACAATGATGCCACAAGGACACGTGGCCCATTCAGGCGGAAGCAGCCGACTGAGACACAATGTCAAACACCCCCATCTGCTCCTCTGTGTCACTGGTGCACCGTGACGTGTCACTCCTGTGTGTTAGCCACCTCCCTTCCTGGTGCACTGTACCGTGTCACTCCTGTGTGTGCGCTAGCCACCTTCCTTCCTTCGATCATCATTCCCGACGTTGTCCCCCTGTCTCTCCCTACCCTCTCCTCCACCATATTAACCAGCTCCATCATTGACTTCCCTTCAGAAGGGGAAAGAGTGCGATCATCATCATCAGTCAGTAGATGTGAGTCTTCATGGCATCTTTGCGTGAAAAGATCCTCTTGGAGTCGGCAGGTGGGATCAGCTGAAGCCTGTTGATTTGTCAATTTAAGTATCATTACCAAAATACCTGCCCCAAAGTGCTTCAGTTATACATATATAAATGCACATAGCACCCCGTGTTTTGCAGAAGATGTGGAGGAGAGGGACAAAAACCCCTTGCCCCCCCCCCCCCCCAAGTCATCTGAGTCGAAATTGCAATTAATTAGCAAGACCAGCATTGTTCTTTGCAGGCACTTTGCAACTTTGCATAAATGACTTGCTGGTGCCCTATTGATAGACAAAATAATAGGTTATGTGTACATCAAATATGCATGATAACACATAGGGTAAGCAAGATGGATTTATTTTTTGCATCCCACCCCCCAAACATCTACCTTCACCTCTGCCTTAGCTTGAATAAAACCTCTGAGGGTCAAAGGTCATCCGGCTGACCTACTTCTCTGGGCTAAATTCAGCAGAGAGGTAGACAGGTGGAATCACATGAAAAGCGGAGTGAAAAGAGAGGGCTATTTATGGCTTCTTTAAAAAAAATGGGCTTGCAGTTTGATTTATTCCATCAAAAACTTTCAAATGCAAATCTCCATGGAAAAGAATAGATATTATTGGCGTTACTGTTGTACTCAAAGTGACTTAGACAGCTGGTAGTTCACTTAACAAATCTATAAAGGTGGATCTTTATAAAAGGTTGAGGTTGAGGATTTGATCAAGGGTGCAACAGGAAGACACCATGTCATTAGTAACGTAGTTTGAAGTTTACATCCTTAACAACTTTGCTGCCTGTTGTTTAGGTACAACAGAAGGAGGTCAGTTTAAAAGATTGCCTTACTCTGAAATCTTGACATGAGTATATTAATCTTCCAACCTCTTATCCAGTGCAGGGTCCCTGGATGTAGAATAATGTGAATGTAGTTAATAATATACAGTTGGAGCCAGAGAGACTCTTCAGGTACAAAATGCTATGCAGTTCACCTGACTGCCACTTCTCTGAAGTTAAGAACATTTGCACATGCAAAATAGATTGTTTTGTGCACAATGAGAGGCTGATGGTTTTAAGTCATTCCGATCTGAGGTTTACCCCTTTATTTTCTTTTTTTTTTTAGTTGGATACTTCTCATTCACATGTTAACTTCAGTTAAAAGCCAGGTACTCTCCGGAGAATTAGTCTGGAAAATGGCAGAATACGCTCACATCACAAATGAGAGTTTTTTTTAAAAACGCGGGACCGTTTTCCACAGTATTTACGATCCGCTCGTTAAGTGATCCCTTTGTGCCCGGAGAAACCAGATTTGAATTTGAAAAGCGCCGGTTCCGTCGCTCCGGCTGAGTGGAAATTGAAAGGAGAAGCAGACCGAGGACCGGGGCGGCCTCCCAGGTCTGCGTCCGAGAAAAGCCGCGGATAAAATCCCCGGCCTGTGTAATGGTTTTCTGAACCGCTGCTTCTCGCTGTCCGAATTGCCTGAGAGCCGAGTGTCCTCTGCTTCCTGTGTCCTTAAGCACCTGCGTTCTGCGTCACTGACTCGCGATCTGTCAAAGATTGGAGGACAGGTACCAGGTCAGTGAGGTGAAAATCCATCAAATTCGCATCCCGGCCTGAGATCGAGGTCAGTAGCTACTGTCCCAGTGCAGTTACAGAACGTGTCATGAACGTGAGTCTCTAGCAAGACTCATGCAATTAGACTTTCAGGGTTCAGAAAGTAAAAATCCAGACCAGGATTTTATTTCAACCTACCGGTTGAGTATAGAGTCACAATCACAATATTTTGGTCTGAATTTTTACTTTCTGATCCTGAACTATCGACCTCTGATTTGAGGTACCTGTCTACCCTTGTGTACCTTACCTCTGTGTAAGCACTTATAATGGAATCGTTCTACAACATCTTGAGGTCACACTTTCAAGGGGTGTCAATATGTCACATTCCTAAAATACCATTAGTGACGTTACCATATTAAGCTGAGCATGGAAATGCCAATGTGGATGGAAATGGGCTAAAATGGACGGCTTAATGTATAGTTTATAGCTTAATTCTAATCATACAGGGATTAAATAAACTTTTGTTCAAAATGACATACAAGGCAACTTAGGGTAAGAACGCAGGGTCCATCACTTCTGGAGTCATTGGGATTAAGGACTTTGCTTAAGGGCTCAATGGTGATATGATTTCTGTGCTAGCCACAGAATTTGAACCCACAACCTTCTGAGCTCTGGTACAGATCTAACCAGCTGTAGTACATAGCTGACATTGAATATATAAATGCATCTGCTTTAACCAATATTTGGTGGGCAGTGGCAGAACAAGGAACCCTGGAGTAAAAATGGACCATATAAGTCTACACCTAGGGCCAGCCTATGCCAATTGCAGCAGTTGCAGATGATTGAATTTAAATAGCCTGCAAATATCGTACCCATCATGCACTGCAGTAATTAGCAAATTCCACAAACATCCTTTTTTTTTTGTTAAATACAACATAGTTTGATTACAAAACATAGTTTGCCTCAACAACATAG
Organism: Brienomyrus brachyistius; assembly: GCF_023856365.1. Taxonomy (NCBI): domain Eukaryota; kingdom Metazoa; phylum Chordata; class Actinopteri; order Osteoglossiformes; family Mormyridae; genus Brienomyrus; species Brienomyrus brachyistius. The sequence goes on along the minus strand of NC_064536.1, from coordinate 5,118,587 downwards.
TTTGACTACAAAACATTTCAAACTATTACAATTCAAAATTGTTTTCTACCAAAGATTTTTTTTGTGTTATGGTTCCCACCGTAATGAGATTGTATACATAAGATGAGAGATATAAAAGTAGAATGTCATAAACATTACTTTGGATGTACTATAAATGCCTTTAGTTTTACTATCATTTTGTGTACATTCACAGGGAGGCCCTCGATGTCACTGCAGTAACCCAGGTATGGGGGCAGGTGCCCTGGTTGCCCTGCCTACGAATGTACCCCTGTTAGCTGGCACCTGCAACAGTCTTAAAATTATGTATGCGCTGTTAAAAGCCTGTAGCTGGTCTAGAAACATGAGTGAAAAGTGGCGGAGGGAGGCATGCCAAAGCATGATGAACATACATTACAGCATCCACTTTACAGAAGAGGACACCCCCCCCCTTTCAGGGGGAGAAAGAATACGCTGTCTGGCATGGCATAAGATGAGGTGATTTCACATCATTTCCAGGTGCCACCATTTTCCTAATTTGACATCCAGCAGTGATTGCCTGACTGAATTGCAATTCTGATCCCGATTTCGATTCCTCACGCAAGCTGATAGGCCCCTAATGAAACAAGATGCGGTATGTGCTTGTCCATAAATGAGTCCTCACTGTATGCTATGAGCAGGATGCTTACCAAGGACTGAAATCCTTGCTTTGTTCCTACTACAGGACTGTGAGTGTTGGGTGTACAGTGCTTCAAGGGACACTCAGCAGCCGAGTCTTTGTCAACTCACTGCATTGGCCATTTCACCTGATTTGTCCCCTTTTGACCTTTGCATATAGGATAAACACATCAGCCCCCCCCCCCCTAAGCAAACCACCACTCTCAGCAAAACTGAAACCGGACAAGGTGGACGAAAAACAGAGGTTCGTCAGGGACGGCTGCTGGTGAGGTGACAGCGTTCGCGTAGAAGGTCACGTGATGAAAGACGCTAAGATTTGTCACCTTGGACGAATGAAATTAAGTCTTGCGTCGGGCTGATTGATGGCTGGCGTGTGGTTGGTGGAGAGCGAATGTTTTTGCCTGAGGTCTGCATTAATGATGGACATCCACATTTAGAGGGTAACGTGGCTTAAGTAGAAGGGTCATTACACATCACCTCTGTCACCGTGTGTGACATTTCCCCAGGGCTTGTTGATGCAGTGTAAGTCTAATTGATTGGCTTAAAGCCATCCAACTTTAAGGAAGTAATTACTTTTTATAACCCAGACAGTCAATCTATTGGCAGCTCTGGACAATTTCCAGACAAAATGGTTTAGGGCATCATTTGGATATATTGCAGTAACATCTGACTCAAATCTGATAGATTGTTTTTGAGGGGCTGTGACTGGTCATGTAATACGTTCTTGAAAGATAAGCCGCTTTCTGTCTAAGGTCAGAACAACAGCAAGCACAGGCTATATGAGGACAGGTGCAGATAAAGATGGAATGGAATGTTAAACACAGTCAGAAAAGCAGAATTTAACAGTGAGGGTGAGGGTGAAGTTGTTTAAAATTAAATTCGATACAATTCTGGCAGACAGCACAATACATAATTTTGTGGTTTCATAACGATATGAATTGTTTAGCTCCCAGTCTGTATGGGCATAAAAACAGGTGTCACAGCCTTTATTCTGGGTACAATGCAGAGGGAAAAGCCCAAACCTCTGCGTGTCTAAAGGTTCTCGCAACGCTGATGCAACACTTTAACAGATGCACCCTTCTCTGTAGACTAACAAATCTCAAAACCTTGTGAGACTTTGAAAACCGAAGCCGTTTCTTTTGAAGGAGTCTGCAGTCACATTCTAAGGCTAACAGAATCTCAGATGAAGACAGGGCGCTCATGGGCTTGTGTTAGTGGCGGAACTAACTAATTCTGCACAGAATGCCGAATGTGTGTGCGTGTGTGTCTGTGTGGGTCAGGTATATATTACAGAGCTCAATTCTATTAAAATCTGTGACGGGTCCCCACAAAGATATGAATACAAACGTGTGTGTGTGCATTTTAAACATTTGAATTGCTTTTCTGAATTTTTCTTTTTGAAAGTTTAGAATATTGTTAAACAATAACCATGGGTATACCTTTAGAGTGAACATTGGGGGGCTTAAGGTCTCCACCCATTTTGTGATCATTTGGGGGAGGAAGGATTGTATTGGCTAGTTTTTATTATTGGCGGGAGTACAAGCCCCTCCCACCCCCCTGTACGCTCATTAAAATAACTGTAAAAATCTGAATAAAAAATTAAAGTATTCTCCTTTATTTACACTGGAATTAGGTCAAATATAGGAGGATAGTTTAAAAATGGTTGTTGTTTTTATGTTTCTAAAAGGTCCTCCCACTTAAATGAATGAAATCTACTTGCCTTTCCTGTGAACGTGTTTCATTTCTGTTTTCCTGATAAGCTGTTTTCCTCTGAATCACCCTCCTTTCACATTATCTCCGGCGCAGGAGTCCAGCCTTTAGATATTCTTTCAATAAAATTTAATTAAAAGTGATTAAGCCATGCAAACACATGTATTGTTTGGAGTTTTCAATTGTGATGCTGCGATTACAGTTCCATGCTGAACAGATTATTATTTTTATTTTTTTAGTGCTTTATTTCTGAGCAGTATTAACCCAAAAAAATGCAAATATGCATGTGATGCGCCGCTACCCTAATTCATAGCAATCGATAGATTGTAAGCGGTTTTTGTCTTGGCGCATGTTGTGCTGCCAGGACCTCATGCTCCCTTGATCACGCACTTGTTTGCGGGCTGCTGGTTCTCCCTGAGGATGATGCTGTCTTTTGTTATCTCCCCATTTGGGTCCTGCAGGGCTGTCGGTTGAGCTCCTGGCAGGATCCGTCGCTGCAGGCCCCTTTGTTCTCACAGCCGCATCGCTGACAATAACAGACCTGAGCCCACCTGGATGGATAGCTGTTCCTTTTGTGAAGATGTATTTCGCCTTTCCTGGAATGTGCTACGACGCGATCATGCGTGTCAGAGGCACAAGGCGCTTGTCGACCCGTGTGCAGGCCTCTCTGACCTCCAGGGATCTGGGTTCCAACTTGGCTTGCCTTGGCACCAGGCTGCAGCATCACCTATATTCCTACGGATGCGTTGCCCAGGTGAATTGGTGATCCACTATGTGAACGACTATGGTTGGCTGTTCTGACATAGAATGGTCCTTCCTCAGGCTCAGAACTGGCCCTAGAATGGTAAGATTTTAATTCAGTTCTCGCTGAAAATAAATCCATCCAATCTTCCCTCACCGGTTATCCTGTACCCGGAATTGCAAATCGAAGTCCATGCCAGGACATGAGGTCGAGCACCGCCCTGAATCGGATGTTCTTACTGAAAAATGGATAGGAAAGTTCCCTGTCCTCTGTTCTGTCTGCAGTTTGTTCCTTGGTCTCCGGATCACTGTCTGAACCTGTCCTGTCCTTCTGGTCTTAAAGCTTACCCAGAATTCCCTGTTCAGTGATGCTCTTGTCAATAGCTGCATTTCTCAGATTTCTGAGAGTGCCGCACTAGCCCTAGGAACAATGCCCAGAGTTACCATTTTTGTACAGCCGTCACTTTTAACTGCTTAAAAGGGCATTACAAGGGCATTTCACCTGCACTCATTGCCCCCTATGGGCCTTTAGTCTCTGTCATGCTGAGATGCTTAAGGTGGGGCACCTGGCCTGACCCCTGCAATACCCTTAAAACCCCCACTATTAGTTCGCCTGCCGTAGATTTTATATTGTTTGTCGCTAATTTTTGAGCCAATAGGATGCTTTATTCTGCAGACGCTGTACCATCACCCAATCCCGGCACTCTTCCCCCAGTCGAGCCCCTCGTACCATCAGGTCCAATCTCCGCCCAGCATGGAACGACAGAAACCATTTTAATTATTCAGAATCTTATCGCCCCGCAATTTATTTCATCCGCAGCATTGTTTTTCCTCAGCAGACAAAGTTAATTTAATAAACAAAGTTAATTAAACATTTAGCATGCCATAGGGAAAACATTCTGACATTTTCAGTGGACAGTTTCAGAGAGATTAATCCGTCTGCAAATGGATGTTATTTTTCAGCATGTTAAGTAGAACCTGGGATCAAGCGGAAGTCACCATTTTTTATTTATGAATGAGTTTGGCTCAGTCCGGCTTGTGCCGTGGTTTCTGACACACAGGGGTCAGTAGCCCTTGCTGCATCTTTAAAAGGATGCAGCTCCCATCTGGTAGGTGCCTAGCTTCAGGTCATTAATGTATTATAATATTAATAACGGTTATTATGACTTGGCTGGTTTTGGGAGGGGCAGGAGTTTCAGTGTCCAGGTCCATGACTGAAGGGGACTTGTAGGTCAGTGTTGGTGGGAACATGTGACAGGCTTTTGAAGCAACTTAGCCTTTTAAAATGCCAGGTAAACTGATGCCAAATAATCAGCTGTCTGGGGGTAAATATGGAGCAGTAGGTGCTGGTGGCTGTTTACTTCTCAGACTCTTAACAAAGTGCTTTGTGAATCAAATCTGGGTTTACAGTGGGGTTGGTTTGACTTGCAAATTTTTTATTACTTTCACACACACACACACACACACACACACACACACACACACACCCGCACATATATATATATCCATCAATCCATTTTCCAAACCGCTTATCCTACTGGGTCGTGGGGGGTCCGGAGCCCATCCCGGAAGCAATGGGCACGAGGCAGGGAACAACCCAGGATGGGGGGCCAGCCCATCGCAAGGCACACTCACACACCATTCACTCACACGTGCACTCTTCTGGGCAATTTAGCAACTCCAATTAGCCTCAGCATGTTTTTGGACTGTGGGGGGAAACCGGAGTACCTGGAGGAAACCCCACAACGACATGGGGAGAACATGCAAACTCTGCACACATGTGGCCCAGGCGGAGACTTGAACCCGGGTCCCAGAGGTGTGAGGCAACAGTGCTAACCACTGCACACCCCACAAACATGCTGAGGTTAATTGGAGTTATCAATTTGTGCCTGTGTGAGTGAATGGTGTGTGAGTGTGTCCTGCGATGGGTTGGCGCCCCATCCTGGGTTGTGTCTTGCACCTCCAGGATAGCCTCTGGACCTCTGTGACCTTAAATATAAGTGGTTGGTTGGTTGGTTGGATAGATGAATATTTCTCTCTTTTTCCCATTGACTACTACAAAACCAGATTCAGTAAAAGTAAAAAATAAAAAAAAAATCAACCAATCAGCCGTAAACAAAAGTCTTATTCCAGTATTAACAAGAGATGGATTGTGTTGTGGACGCTGGCAATTCAGCCCAACAATTTATCCGGCACAGAAAGGAAGGAAATGCAGACCCAGATTTGGAAATGAGTAAAACTCTCCATTGCTGTAGCACGCCCAGAGAGCCCGCAATCTCACTCACAATCACAACCATCTTAGCAGTTTGCGAATGTCATCTTTCACAGCCTCGCAGCAGTAAAGCCCATCTGACAGTCAGCCTCCTGGTGACAGACGGGGCCACAGACGTGTCACCCAGAGATGCTGAAATGGCAGCCGGAGACACGCCCCCACCCCACTGCAATCTTTGATGCATTCCAGCCATTCCTCCCCCTCTCCATGCAGCATTCAATTTGCATAATTTCGAATGAGGCATGCTGGGTCAAGCAGCAGCCCCTCGCAATTGCTTCAGCCCCGCCGATACCAAACAATGGTCTCTCTCTCTCTCGCCTCTGGTTAATAGGGTACAGAGGTCACGGTGCTGACCTTCCCGCAACCAGAACTGACTTTTAAAACATTGCACCTCAAAAATAACAGTATAGCAGAAGAGAGTAGATTGGTAGACTTCTGGCTGAAGAGAGTACTGGACTGGTACTTTACCTCTGCAAACAAAAGTATTTTACGGACATCTCCTGCATTTATCGGTTATTTAAGCAGCATGTACCATTAGACATGATGCTTGATGTTACATTTGGCTCGGATTTGAAGATGCTTATTCCCCTGGACTCTTTGTTCTCATCAATTTTTGCTCGAAGTTTTTGGTCTTCGTTCCTCAGAGTCAGAACAATGCACCAGTTGTATTGCTTTTTTTTGTATAGTATGTCAAATTCAAGATGCTTTGTGGCGTGTTTACAAGCATTTAGCTCTGGAATTTATCTCTGTGTACCATGCTTACTGACACCTTTGTTTCGAGAATGTATTTGTAAGATGTGACAAGACTTTTAAAATATATATATATTTATATACAGTATATATAAATAGATGAGAAACGACTCTGCCTGGGATTCAAGGTAAGCGTCTCGCCTTCGCCAGGAATTCTCGCCTCCGGTGCCAGGCTGTGTCCATCACTGCCTACTCCTGGTGACTCGCTGTGAGATGTGACATCATGTCAGTCGTGTGTGCAGAGTGGGGGTGCAGCTTTCGGACACAGAGGGGAATCCGGAGGTGGCACAGAGCTGCAAGGATCTGCTTCCCGCCATGGTCGGGTGATCGGAAGACAAATGGGGAACGGGAGCGCGAACCAGGAATTATACGGTGGAGTTTGGGGGGGGGGGGGGCGTGGGTGTCAACACGCCTGAACACGGGGGCGCTGTGAGCGTTTAGCGAGCCGTCGCGGTAATAGGCATGCGCTCGCAGTACAAAACTGGGGCACTAACTTCTCTAACGAGGCGACGCCTTCGGATCATTCGCATGTGCGAGCGTGCGTGCGTGCGTGCGCGCGCGCGCGTGTGTGTGTGGGCTTCTTGTTCTTCTGAGAAGCGGCCCAGTTTCGGCAAAATTTGACAGCGCCGTAGGAGGACGATCCACCGGAGGTTCCCGGCCGAAAAGAAGAAGAAAAAAAAAACAAGACCGGCAATAACTATAGGGGAATGACAGACATTAACCCCCCCCCAGCCCACCCCACCCCGCAGCCTCAAACAGCCGCCTCCCTTCAAAAGCAGGGTGAGAATAAGCCGATAAATATATTCAGCAATTTGGTGGAATTAAATGAGGCCTTTATCGTGGGAATCGCTGGGTACATCAGCCGGCACATTAACGATTTTGCATGGAGGATACCCACGTTTTATTAACGCTCCAGGAAATGCTTCATTATGGCTGACAAACAGCGTCCGGGCCAGCAGACTGCAGCCCACGTCACTCACAGAGCTCGTGGTCGCTTTGTGCCCGTGCTCATCTGGAAGAGAGGGAGCTGGACAGACAGCTCGAGCCGTGCGTGTGGAAGGCGTCCCTGTGCTCACTCTCTTCGTCTCCCACTTCATCCGGCCCCTTTACCCCTGTCTGCTTTCACTGCCATTGCATCTGGGGGGGGCATCATTACCACAATGCTGGTGGGGTTTTTTTTCTTCCAAACGTACAAAAGTATGAAAAATGGGGAAATGGACACGGGTTTATCAATGATTCAAACACTCAGATGTGTGAGTGGTATGTATCACAATGTAGTAAAAACCTGTTATTTTAACGTTGTGGAGACCATTTTTCAGGTCCCCACAAAGATCTGTGAATGCAATCAAAAAACTAAAAATGCCAGAGGTCTCAGGCTGGATGTTGGGATTAGGGTTTTGCTATTAGAAATGAATATACAGTCCCCACAAAGGTATGAGTACAGGTGTGTGTGTGTGTGTGTGTGTACGTCTTAGCGTATGTGTGTATAATACAGTACTGTGCAATAGTCTTTAATAGTCAAAGGATACGTTTAAAGCTATTTATCAATTTCATTGTATATGTGCTCAGAACGGAAAACAATTTAACATCAGAAGATTAGAACTTGTGTAAATGAAGGACAATCCAATACAAGATGAACAAGAATTTCAATATCAATTCTTGTACAGTATTTCTTACATTTCACAAAAAAAGTCAATTAATTCATTAATTAATTAAAGTAGTTTAAAAAGCCAATGAGATATTGATTATACCACATGTGCTAGTGACACAGGAAAGGTACTGAAAACGTTAGGGTTAGAATCTGAAATGGTTAAGCCAATGTACCTTTACAGATAAAATTGTAGTTTTACATGCAAACATGAAGATCATTTAAATATAATTTTCTTTGACTGTCTAAGACTTTTGCACAGTACTATAATATAATATATACTGTATGTCCCCTGTCAGCCAAAGGCTTTTTCTGGCAATTCCCACATATGAACTCTGAAATTACTATGCTCACTCCTCTTACAAGACCCCATTCATTGCAATTTCTGTCCTTTCCGCAGTTAATAATAACTTACCATTATTAATCTCCCACTGTGAGCCTTATCCCAGGAGGAAGAGGGCATTAGGCGGGGGGCATCCCGGACAGGAAGTCACTCGCACGCCACGGATAATTTGGTCTCAATGATTCGCCTACTCGCATGTTTTTGCACTGTGGGAAGGATCCAGAGGTATTTCAGGCAAGACGCGACCACGGTAGAACATGCAAGCTCCACGTACAAAGAGCTGGGAGGCAATCAAACCCACAACCTTGGAGGTGTGTGGGGAAACAGCGCCACCTATTGAACCACGGCGCCACCCGTGCATTTAGTATATTTAACTTGAGTAATGCTCAGCTCTGTTCTGTGCTGCAGAGCGGCGGCGAGGGGAAGGTTAATGACATAAGCTGCGAAGCGCCGGCATCATACATCATGCAGTGGAGGAGTCCTGGCTGCTGCTGCCTCGCAGCCCTTCATGGCACTTGGATCTCATAACGTCCGACTTCAAAGGGGAGCGACCAAACGGGGCGTGAGGGACCACGGACTTTCGTACTACCTCCGTTCCTGTGACTGTAAGTCAACCCGGAGGATCATCTTTAATTAGAAGCCACAGTGAGTTCGTCCCTCCGCCGACACTGAAACGTTTTAACGCGGAAGTGTCATTGTGAGAATTCAAACATAATGTCATGGTCCACTGAAGTCGGCGCTGCCGCGGTGCATTGTGGGATACGGCTTGGAAGGCCGAAGGGGGGGAAAGACAAACGCTGTGGCTGAAAAGCCCTGCTCTAATGTAAGGTCCTCTCCCTTAGATTTCGTTAGAGGGAAGAAACAAAGTCCCGAGAGATGCTGAGGGAGAGCAAGTCAGAAATGCACCGGGGTTACTCTAGCGCCCTCTGCTGTTTGGGGCAGAGTTGCTGTTGAGTGTGATCATTTTTGGGTGTGACATAATAATTGGAACGTTAAAACATGGGCAGGAAACTCCCACCGCTTACCAGCCATGTGTACTCAGTAGCGCATCCAGAGATTTAAGCCATTCAAGCCCACCCCCCCCCCGCTATGCTAAAAGCACAACACAATTTTCTGTTAGAAGGCCATTGACTGAGAGACCTACTCCTATGGTGTGCGGGAAAAAACACATTAACAGTAAAATTTATGTCTGATTGGGGTGGGTGGAGATTTCTACAAGCAGTAGAGTGGGGTGGGGGGGGGGGGGGAGGCTGAGCTTGCTTGGCTTACAGCCATTTGCAGATGAGCAACAGGGTAAATGATGTGAGAACAATTGCAACAGATATATCAACATGGATATACATGTTTATATTATCTATTTGTAAAGAGCGGTTTGACTATGAATGATTTCACCCTTTGGTGGTCCTGAGCCAATCATTTTATCACCCTGACAGGTAATCAGACAAATTCAAAACATGCAGCTATTCCAGAATATTCCACACACACGCCAAGGCTGACTTTGGGGGAGATTTCAAAAATGCAGTAAAAGTAAATCACTGGCCCGCAACCAAAAGGTGATTTTAAAAATTCATGCATCCAATGGACTGGAAAATGCATGTTAATTTAGAATAAATAACAGAGTGTATATTCTGCGTACTTTGCCTAGCACAGTGGGTTAGGGTCATCCAGCCTCTGATGACACTGCAGCACTGGGAGTTCACTGTCACCCGAGTGTCCTGCTCGTTTGCTCGGATGTCAGTGACGCCTCACACCGTCGAGTGAAACACGGCCGCCGTTCAGCTTTTACATCGTATCTTCGCATTAGCGATTTTGTTAGCGCCGCTGAAAAACGCCAATGCACTGGCCGACTGCGCAATACTCTCGGTTGCTATGGCAACGAGTCCATCACCTCTCCCCCCCCCCCCCCTCCCCCCCCCCCCCCGTGGATGAGGCTGAGACTTGGTTCTTTATTTCTTTCTAGAAACAGGCCAGACTAGAAAGCAGCCAGAGGGTAGAAACCCCAAACATCCCAAGGCTGTTCCAAAGTACAGCTCAATCAGCACAAAGTAATTTCTCATCTTCTAAAAATGCTTTTCTCTTTGCATTATCCATTCCTAATTCAGTCTTGTGTCATGCCTCCGTGGTACGGTGTCCCAGACTCTTTTTATGCGGGTGTTTGTGTTTCTTTGAATGTCGCTGTCTGTGCATCAAGCCTGCTATCTTTATGGGGACACAAAGATAGCAACCTTCTGAAAAATACATTCTGGAGACATCCCAGGTAAACAAACCAGTTTATTTTAAATGGCACAAAAAAGAACTTGTTGTCAGTGTTCTTGTTTCTGAGTTCTGCTTTTGTTTTTTGGAAAAGTGAAACATTTGGAATGGAGTCATTGTGTTAAAATGAGAGTGAATGCGAAGTGTTTGAAAAGCAGAAATCCATCCATCATTGGTGTTTTCCGGTTGCGGGTTTAAGAGGCTGAAAACCGCAAACTGAAGAGCATCAGAACAACTTCGGGAGTATAAGAATGAAGAGGAATATGTTTTGCGCTGAGCTGCCCCCACCGTGTTTCTGACAGGAAGAAGGTCACCAGCATCCAGGCCCTGCTCCCCGTCCACATCAAAGGGAAACATCCCACTTTTCCTGTGTCAGCCCTGAGAAAAACAGCAGGACACGGCGGCCAGCAGGTGAGAAAAAAGCAGCCCGACTCGCTGAATAACATTTCAGGTTCCTGCCTTTTCCTGATCCCAGTTCGCAGTAATGCAACGCTACCCAGTGCTTGGTTAATGTGCCTATAAAACACATGTACTCTCTTACACTGCTAATATGAAACACATATACCCTTAAATTAATACTATAAAACACATACTCTGTCAAATTACTACTATGAAACACATACTCTTAGATTACTACTATGACACATGTATTCTGTTAAATTACTCCGATGAAACCCGACTACTATAAGACATAACTACTAATATGACATATATACTCTGTTAAACTACTACTAAGAAACACATATATTCTGTTTAAGTGCTACTATAAGTCTGTTGAATTACTACTAAGAAACATACTCTGTTAAACTACTAGTATAAAATACATGCAACTGCTACTGTAAGATACATATATTCTGTTTAACTAAATTGTGGACATTGTGTATCCTGAAAGTCACAAGTCAGTGTATCATAAGCCAAGCATAACTGTGCTTTATGAAAATGACAGAAGACAGAGCACGCCTCACTAGTGACGGATGCAGGATGTACCTTTTTGATGTTGAAAGAGAAAACACACCGCTGAAATAATATTGCAGGAAAAAGGGAACATTTTAAAATGCATAACTACTTCATAGCAAAGTGTGTCCTGCTCTGAAGTGTTAAAGTAACAGCAACGGGATTTCGGAACATCTCTGCTGTTTTCGGCGTCAGTGCTGGACTGACAGAATAGATCCGTGGGGCTCAGTAATTACCGGACTCTCGGTTGGCCTTGGCTGCAGAAGCAGTCGGCCTTGCTGTGTTAGATGCCTGGTCTTTGCCCCCCACCCCACCTGTTCTGGCTCCTTTGCTGGTCTCTAAAGTGCAGTTCAGCAAAGCTCTGAGATCGCCTGTCAAGACTCTGGGGATTTCTAACCTTTTCATTTTGTCGTGTCAGATTATTATGTTGTCTGAAGGCTGAAGCTGCGCCACATGACCCGTCACATTATGCACAGAACGTATTCCTATGCCGGAACATTTCCGGGCGCCACCTGTGCGCTTCCAGGATGCAGATTCTTTGGGGGAAAATTATCTTCCTATTTGGAGGTAGAATCCAGCCAACAAAGGCATGAGAGCAGCACCACGGAGTCACAGAAAGCTTACAAGAGCACCGAGGCCTCTTTGAACTACCAGTATTAAAAGTGACTTCCTCCCCCCTTCAAAGCCGTGAGAAGCTGCAGTAAGACCCTCTCTCCTCAGACACGGGCAGGGTGTTGAAAGCCTGACCCGCCGTCTCGCATTAGCTGGCCTCGGTGAGTCATTGCTCTCACTAACCGTCTAGCCCACCGAATCTGACACTTCGTTCAAATTTGCCCCCCTCCCCCCCGGGCGTCTGGCGTTCCCACACATTATGTAAATAACCACGTGGGTGTGCTAAATGAGCCCAGAAAGGAAGGCTGCTGTTTTCTTTTTTTTTCATTCAACTGAGCCGTTTTTACCAGTTCCCGGAACTCCCGCTGACCAGGGAAGGGTGAAACAAAGACGGTCATGTGCGAGGAGCAGAAGGTGGTGGGAGGAAACAGCACACCGAATCGCTGCAGCCTCGGCCTAGGGTTAGGGAACACCGCGCAGAAACGCAGCGGCCTCAGCCTAGGGTTAGGGAACACCGCGCAGAATCGCAGCGGTCTAGGGTTAGGGAACACCGCGCAGAATCGCAGCGGTCTAGGGTTAGGGAACACCGCGCAGAATCGCAGCAAGCTCGGTCTAGGGTTAGGGAACACCGCGCAGAATCGCAGCAAGCTCGGTCTAGGGTTAGGGAACACCGTGCAGAATCGCAGCGGCCTAGGGTTAGGGAACACCGAGCAGAATCGCAGCAAGCTCGGCCTAGGGTTAGGGAACACCGTGCAGAATCGCAGCGGCCTAGGGTTAGGGAACACCGCGCAGAATCGCAGCGGCCTAGGGTTAAGGAACACCGAGCAGAATCGCAGCAAGCTCGGCCTAGGGTTAGGGAACACCGTGCAGAATCGCAGTGGCCTAGGGTTAGGGAACACCATGCAGAATCGCAGCGGCCTAGGGTTAGGGAACACCGCGCAGAATTGCAGCAAGCTCGGTCTAGGGTTAGGGAACACCGCGCAGAAACGCAGCGGCCTAGGGTTAGGGAACACCATGCAGAATCGCAGAGGCCTCTGCCTAGGGTTAGGGAACACCATGCAGAATCGCAGAGGCCTCTGCCTAGGGTTAGGGAACACCCCGCAGAATCGCAGCGGCCTCTGCCTAGGGTTAGGGAACACCGTGCAGAATCGCAGTGGCCTCTGCCTAGGGTTAGGGAACACCGCGCAGAATCGCAGCGGCCTAGGGTTAGGGAACACCGCGCAGAATCGCAGCGGCCTAGGGTTAGGGAACACCGAGCAGAATCGCAGCAAGCTCGGCCTAGGGTTAGGGAACACCGTGCAGAATCGCAGCGGCCTAGGGTTAGGGAACACCGAGCAGAATCGCAGCAAGCTCGGCCTAGGGTTAGGGAACACCGTGCAGAATCGCAGCGGCCTAGGGTTAGGGAACACCGAGCAGAATCGCAGCAAGCTCGGCCTAGGGTTAGGGAACACCGTGCAGAATCGCAGCGGCCTAGGGTTAGGGAACACCGCGCAGAATCGCAGCGGCCTAGGGTTAGGGAACACCGAGCAGAATCGCAGCAAGCTCGGCCTAGGGTTAGGGAACACCGTGCAGAATCGCAGTGGCCTAGGGTTAGGGAACACCATGCAGAATCGCAGCGGCCTAGGGTTAGGGAACACCACGCAGAATCGCAGCAAGCTCGGTCTAGGGTTAGGGAACACCGCGCAGAAACGCAGTGGCCTAGGGTTAGGGAACACCATGCAGAATCGCAGAGGCCTCTGCCTAGGGTTAGGGAACACCATGCAGAATCGCAGAGGCCTCTGCCTAGGGTTAGGGAACACCGTGCAGAATCGCAGTGGCCTCTGCCTAGGGTTAGGGAACACCGCGCAGAAACGCAGCGGCCTCTGCCTAGGGTTAGGGAACACCGCGCAGAAACACAGCCGCCTAGGGTTAGGGAACACTGCGCAGAAACGCAGTGGCCTCTGCCTAGGGTTAGGGAACACCGCGCAGAAACGCAGTGGCCTCTGCCTAGGGTTAGGGAACACCGCGCAGAAACGCAGTGGCCTCTGCCTAGGGTTAGGGAACACCGCGCAGAAACACAGCCGCCTAGGGTTAGGGAACACCGCGCAGAATCGCAGCAAGCTCGGCCTAGGGTTAGGGAACACAGCGCAGAAACACAGCCGCCTAGGGTTAGGGAACACCGCGCAGAAACGCAGTGGCCTCTGCCTAGGGTTAGGGAACACCGCGCAGAAACACAGCGGCCTAGGGTTAGGGAACACCGCGCAGAATCGCAGTGGCCTCTGCCTAGGGTTAGGGAACACCGCGCAGAATCGCAACAAGCTCGGCCTAGGGTTAGGGAACACAGCGCAGAAACACAGCCGCCTAGGGTTAGGGAACACCGCGCAGAAACGCAGTGGCCTCTGCCTAGGGTTAGGGAACACCGCGCAGAAACACAGCGGCCTAGGGTTAGGGAACACCGCGCAGAATCGCAGTGGCCTCTGCCTAGGGTTAGGGAACACCGCGCAGAAACGCAGTGGCCTCTGCCTAGGGTTAGGGAACACCGCGCAGAAACACAGCCGCCTAGGGTTAGGGAACACCGCGCAGAATCGCAGCAGCCTCGGCCTAGGGTTAGGGAACACCGCGCAGAATCGCAGCGGCCTCGGCCTAGGGTTAGGGAACACCGCGCAGAATCGCAGCAGCCTTGGCCTAGGGTTAGGGAACACCGCGCAGAAACGCAGTGGCCTCGACCTAGGGTTAGGGAACACCGTGCAGAAACGCAGCAGCCTTGGCCTAGGGTTAGGGAACACCGCGCAGAAACGCAGCGGCCTCGACCTAGGGTTAGGGAACACCGCGCAGAATCGCCACGGCCTTGTGCAAGCTGCTTATTATGACCTCAGGCTCCATAGTCATCATGTAAAAATGTGTGCAATCATCTGGGCTGGCAGCAAACATTACACAATATGGATTCTATTTTTAAAATGAGGAATAGGAGACGGCTCTCCTTTTTTATTTAGCACTCTTCACATGTAAATCCTAAGCTGACAAGTACGTTTTAACACACTTTACCCATCTGGATTTTATTACCGGGGAGATTCAAATGTGCTCTTGCAATAGCCGTCATCTTGGGACTTGAACCAACAAACTCTATCCTCCTGCTACCTTTTCTGATTTAACCCTTTAACCACTAAAAAAGGGGCTTGCCTATACAGTATCTGTACGAATCACAATGAACATTAAATGTTTAATGTTGTTGAACAGCACACATAGCTAACTAATATTACAATATATGTTTAGAAGCAACAGCCGATCGAGACAGTGTGTGTCTGTGAGTACCTGTTTGTACACCTGTGTGTGTCTGTGAGAACCTGTTTGTACACCTGTGTGCACACCTGTGTGTGTGAGCGAGCTGGTGTTCATAAGGTTTCTCCATGTAAATGTCTAGTAGTGTGTGTGGGGAGCCACAGCCCCACCCCCCAGGACATGAAGCAGACATGGAAGAGACCCGGGCCCCAGACATCCAGAGGCCCCCCAGGGCATGGGACCCCTCCGGAGGACCACCACAGGGAGAATTGCAGCCCCCACCCAGAAAAAGGGCAGAGGAGAGCTTCAGAGGGAGGTCATCTGGCAGCCGCAGTGCAGGAGCCCCAGGGGACCGTGGCAGTGAGCCCGCAGGTCCCCAGGCCAGAGATCCAAGGGCCCCCCCACCCCCCAGGAGGGGCCCGACAGAGCTAGGAGGGCCAGGCCTTGCCAAGCATGGAGACACACAGAAATGAACGTTGTACACACACTCACACTCCCCATATATACTCTACACTCCCAGATCCAGGCACCACTATCCCCCAAAAGAGCAATCCGCCATCAGACCCCGGAGATGGACCGGGGAGACAAGAAGACCACCCTGGTCCCCACAGCAGCCCAAGAAGCCCACCACCCCGACCGGACGGCCAGCTCTTCCTCTCAGACCCCAGCTCCAGCTGGTGAACAGAGAACGGGGGTGTGAAAAGACCCCATGCCTCCCTTCGCCCACTCAGATGTGGTGTTGCTGCAGTTTGAGGGACCAAGGCCAAGATGAGCCACACTGGGCCTTGTTGGGTCTCCGAGGGGGAGAAACTGCTCTGTCAGATCTGTGCTTATGGTCTGGTGATGTGTTTTTAAAGGTACAGAGCTGAGCTCCTCTCTGTAGCAGTTCTGGACATCTGGACAAATGGGTTTTGTCCCATTTGCATAAACTCAGCACACACTATTGTCTTGACATCCTTAAGAACTGCCATATTACTTACCCTTAGCAATTTGAGATCTACTTAAAGGTACAAACCTATTGATATATGTTTGTTACTGCTCTATGCATACAGTACTTTGTAGTGTATTCATGGGGAAAGTTGCCTTTTCTTTTAATTGTGTCTATCCATCCATCCATCCATGCATCCATTGTCCGCCACTAATCTGGGTCAGGGTTGCTTGGGCAGCATACTGAGCAGAGATGTCCAGACCTTCCTCTACCCAGCCCCCTCCTCCAGCTCCTCCAGTGGGAGCCCCTGGTGTCTCCAAACCAGCCAAGAAATACCACCTCTCCAGCGTGTCCTGGCTCTGCCCCAGTGTCTGCTCCCTGTTGGACATGCTAAATTCTGCCATGCATCCTAATTATAAACAGAATATCATATTCCTCAGGAGGATCACAGTGCATAGAATGGGGATTCTCGTCTCCGGCATGGAGGGTTCGATTCCCACACCCTGACCCGCACTAGGAGGTTTGCATGATGGATATGGGTGAATCTCAACACCAAGAACTCAAAGACCGTACTTGTGGTCTTGGCAAGCCTAGTCCTGCAAACTTGCCATCCAAGAACGAATGAGACCAATCCCACAATTCATTGTGCCTCATTCGGCGAGGATACAAGTAATGCATCCTTGATATTTGGGGTGGCAAAGGCAACATCTGCAGATTTAATGTCCTCAGTACTTCTGTTCTTGAGTATTGGGACTGGTGTTCGGTAATGGAAGATGACATGAAACAGGTACAAGAGAATACGAGTACGGTCAAGTATGCATATTGAGATTCACCCCTTGTCTTGTGTGGTTCTGCTATAGACGCTCCCATTTCCTGCTGCAGTTCAAATACACGCGGTTCAGATGACCTGATTTGTAAGCGAGTGTTTATGTCCCATGATGCACCGGGATTCTGCTCAGGACAGCTCACGCTGCCTGGGAGAGGCTCAAGGTTCAACTGGGTTACCATGGTTGGATGTAGAGTCATTACAGTCACACCCCACAGTACATGCCCTCGCGGAGGGTCTGTACTGCGACCTGCTGCCCAGAGTGCATGCAGGGCATTCAGGTCAGTGGTACGCTGCCCCAGCATGCATCTTGGAACTATTCCCACAATACTTTGCATGCATACAAAGCCCCACCCCCTAAGTTACTTTCAGCACGTTTAGGAAAAACAGCATGAAAGGTACAATTCGCCACCGGAATTATGCGAAACGCAGCTAAGCATGTCTAATTAAGTAATTAAATGTGGAGCAGAAACACGAGCGTTAGCCTGCTAGTCATTATGCTACTACAACAGGAAAGTAGAAAAGCTAAACATCTTTAAGTAATTCAGGGTCTGTTTTTAATCTTTTTTTTTTATTTTTGCTTTGTAGCCACAAAATTATAGAGCTGATTAAGTCATAAAGACAACAGAAAGTTGCTCACCCCCCCCCCCCCAGGACCAATGAGCGCAAAGTGCCTGACATCACTATAATAAAGGGCATCGCAGGGCTGAAACAAGACGGCTTCGTTAAAGAGAGTTTTTTTGGGGGTGGGCAGATGGCCCACTTACCTGCACGGCTTTTATCGAGGTGGCCGAGCCGGGGGGGGTCGGGTCGCCCTGCACCCATTTCATCTTTTCGGCTGAAGTGCCGCAGCTGTTCCGTCTTCTCTGGGTTCTGTTGGAAATCAACACATTTGTCTGAAGCACCTGGCGAGAGTGTCTGAAGATTAGCCGTGTTCATCTGGGGAGTCGCTATCCTTTGGGGGTGGACTGGGGGGGGGGGGGGGGGGGGTGCCTGTGCATTCCATTTCTTACCTGTAAAATTATGTTCTGTTTTATTTCCTTTATTTTTATTTCATTTATGTAATTGTTCCACTGCATGATCTCAGATGTCCCTCAGTTTACAATGGGGTTGGGTTACGTTTCGGTGAATTCATGGTAACTTCAACTTATCGTAAATCGAACATGAATATGATATGATATGATATGACACACTTGGGTGTTTACAAGATGTAATGGGTTGGGGAAAATTTGACTAAACACAAAAAAAATCACCTTATAATATGTCACACTGTACGGGATGTTTGCTAGCTGGGGAACACATCAAAAGTCAGAGTTTGATGATTATTACATGTGCAGTGCACTTGTACCATGACAAAGGCAAAATGCCAGATGTCAAGTACCTGTATGTGTGTCTATATCTTCCTGATTTACAAGCTCGGGTGCCAGGTTCTGAATTTGGCCCCAGTCCAGCTTTCTCCTGTGCCTCCTCTAGGTGACCTGGCTCCGTCTCCCCGCCCAAAGTCACAATATTTAGACAGATTAGTGACTCAGAGTCCTCCTTGTGCATGTCAGTACCGAGCTCTGGCGTCCGATCCAGAGAGACACCTCCTGGGGTGGCCGCTGGATCGCAGTGAATGAGGACGGATGCACGATTTCCTCTAAATTTTGTGTTTATGCTCACGAATTTTAACATGAGTAACAGCTATCATCATCATCATCACCATCGTGCCGAATTTCCACCCGACGGCCTCACTGCTGGCCGCCTCAGCATCGCCTCCTACAGCGAGGTGTCGGTATAAAGCCTTGTATCGAGATGCGGGTGCGTAGCTCCTGGCCGTGTCTGGTTTGGAGAGCATCTGCCACTTGCGGCGGAGAATAATCCTCAGGCAGCGGGGGCAACGGCACGGAGTCCGCCGGGGTGTGTGGGGGGGGCAGGGGTAATTCCGCTGTGGCTAAAAATAGCTGCCCCATGCTGGCACCGTGCGCCACCCTGCCTCACACAGCTCCCTTCCGCCTCCGGAGTGTCACCACGGCGACTCGCGTGACCTTCCTGTCGCAGTCGGCGTGCGGGCGGCGGGCCACGACCTCATGCTCACGCTCCCATGTGTTTGGCTGGGGGCCATGGCTCCAAAATAGGTGGTACCTGCCATCAGCGGCCCAATCCGGAGCCTTCCTGTGCTGCCACTCACATCTCTGTACAACACCTCAAGCATGAGGCCTTGATTATATGCTGTAGTATTTTGTTGGTGTTTACAAATTCTCCTTTCCTGGGAGTCAAGACAAAACACAACAAAATAAATTAGGCCTGCGAAGGGTTGGTGCCCCATCCTGGCTTATTTCCTGCTTTGTACCTCTACCTTCCAAAATGGCCTCTGAATCACTATGACCTTGCAAAGAGGTTTATTAAATGGATGAATGGATGGATGGATAAAATTAGGCATAATGAATGAAGACCTTAAATAATGTTGCTTAAGGTCATTTTTAACATTTAACAATGTTATTGCTATGGAGATATATCATTTTTTTTTCTTATCCCTTATTTAAAATATGGAATCCGTTACCAAGCATTTCAACTGGAATACACTGAATTAAGTTTTAGGAACATTCTGCTACAGGGAGCGGACAAAGTAACAAAAGTATTGAAAGAATACGAGTTTAACTTTAAAGTAAATGACAGACTCGTTTACAAAAGTGAGTCATATTAGGTTGAATGCCAATTAGTGGTATGTGTTGGCTATAAACGCGCTTCGATACGTGGGTTTTCAGGGAAGTAACTAACGGTGTTACAAAGAGACTGAATAGTTGCAACCTAATTGCCGATGTCAAGGGGAACGGTCTGAAAATTCATGATAGCTTACGGCAAACTTGCGCGAACTGCTTCAGCAAAGGGGATTCATGGTGGCCAATCAAAACTGAGATTAAGAGACACTTCGCAGCATAGTCGTTAAACACTGTAAAAACATACATAAAAAAATGCAACGTAAATGAATCATCTCTGCAGCATCTCTGTGACACACTCCTGAAGAACACTATGTCATGAGCTTCTCCTAGATTGATGCCCAAACCACCGCAGCGAGCTCATTCCTGCTTTGAGTCCCTCCCAGATGTCTGCGCCCCTCACCATATCTCATGTCCGCGATCTCATTCTCTCGGTCACTACCGAGAGCTCATGACCATAGGTGAGGGTAGGAACGTCGATCGACTGATAACTCGATAGCTTCACCCTCCGACTCATCCCTCTCTTAACCACAACAGAACAATGCAACGTCTGCATAACTGCTGACGCTGGACCGATCCGCCATCGATCTACGGTTCCCTTCTTCCCTCACTCATGAACAAGACCCCAAGATACTTAAACTCCTCTGCTCGAGGCAGTAACTCCTCCCCCACCAGGAGAGGGCAAATCCAACCTTTTCCGGTCAAGAACCAGGACCGCAGACTTGGAGGGGCTGATCCACATGCCGGCCGCCCCACGCTCAGCTGCAAACCGCCCCCAGTGACACTCCAGGTCACAACCCGATGACGACAACACTTATAAGTTTGGCGACAAATGGCAGCCCTAATGGAGTCCAACACCCTCTGTGTGCTTGCAGCCATAGTGCTCTATCCGCGCCCACTTACATCTCATCGTAGAAGGCCAGTGTACATAGATCCATAACCTGGAGTAAGGAGAACATCACATGAATCCTTGACTAATGGAAAAAGTCATCTTTCAGCCTTGAAGATGGGTTTATGTTCGGAACCATAGAATGCCGCAACAATATGGGGATTCACGACCGCATGGGAGTCCTTAGGACCAAGGATCGCTCTGCATTGTTACAAATGCCCAATAGATATGACGTCGTTCCCATGATGAAGCCTCCATATACACTGCTAAACAAATTCAAGTATGGTTTCCCCAGAAAAAGTTAAATACCTTCCGTGTTCTCCCCAGTCACCAGAACTAAGCATCACTGAAACGTTTTGGGAAGCGATGGAAGTTCTTCTCTTTGAGAGTTTCCAGTCCCTCAGTTAATTGGAAACTTCCCTTCTTGAAGAATGGTCCAGTGTTTGACTTGTGTAATAATATTCCAAAGACTGAAGCAGCTGTAATGAAGGCAGTAGATGACCCCACTCACTCTTAGGTCGATAATTGTTATACGTTGCTAGATGTTTCTGTTATTTTGTCAACCATTACACCTGCTCTATTTTTTTAAATAGCTTTCTGAATTATTCTGCTCTGCCAGAATGTTTTCAAAATGCATAATGCTGTGGGGTATGTTCCTCTATGATTTGTGTGTCTTTTAAGTTTTAATTTTTATTTTAGTAAAAATAATTAACCGGCCGCTGGTTCTTTGTTTCCTAAGCAACCTGCCTCACTGTTATTTTTCCCAAGGAAACGTTTCATTATTCTTAAGAATCATTTCTGTTCAGCACAAATCATTTTAAATTCAGCCGCTACATTTCTCTCTATTTGACAAACTAGTGGGTCTCAGGAGATATGAAGTTCTAAGTCAAAGTCAGTGAACTGAATTGAAACTCCTCTTTTCTGAAGTTTTTTTTTCTTTTTGAGTTGAAATTTGTCTTATTGTAATTTGGTAATCAGCTGAACGTGCCTAAGTGGTAATTAACATTCTCATATCAGCAAAATTACAGTCACCCTGAGATGCTTCATTCTTCATGATTCTTAGGTCTCATAGTAGTGAATATACACTCACCGGCCACTTTATTAGGCACACCTGTCCAACTGCTCGTTGACGCAAATTACTGATCAGCCAATCACATGGTGGCAACTCGATGCATTTAGGCATGTTGACGAACCGCTGCAGTTCAAACTGAGTTTCAGAATGGGGAAGAAAGGTGATTTAAGTGACTTTTAATGTGGCATGGTTGTTGGTGGTAGACGGGCTGGTCTGAGTATTGCAGAAACTGCTGATCTTCTGGGATAGTCACGCACAACCATCTCTAGGGTTTACAGAGAATGGTCCGAAAAAGGGAAAACATCCAGTGAGCGGCAGTTCTGTGGGCAAAAATGCCTTGTTGATGCCAGAGGTCAGAGGAGAATGGCCAGAGTGGTTCGAGCTGATAGAAAGGCAACAGTAACTCAAATAACCACTCGGTACAACCAAGGTATGCAGAAGAGCATCTCCGAACGCACAACACGTCGAACCTTGAGGCAGATGGGCTACAGCAGCAGAAGACCACACCGGGTGCCACTCCTGTCAGCAAAGAACAGGAAACTGAGGCTACAATTCACACAGGCTCACCAAAATTGGACAACAGAAGATTGGAAAAATGTTGCCTGGTCTGATGAGTCTCGATTTCTGCTGCGACATTCAGATGGTAGGGTCAGAATTTGGCGTCAACAACATGAAAGCATGGATCCATCCTGCCTTGTGTCAACGGTTCAGGCTGGTGGTGGTGGTGTAATGGTGTGGGGGACATTTTCTTGGCAGACTTTGGGCCCCTTAGTACTAATTTATCATCATTGCAATGCCACAGCCTACCTGAGTATTGTTGCTGACCATGTCCATCCCTTTATGACCACAGTGTACCCATCTTCTGATGGCTACTTCCAGCAGGATAATGCACCATGTCATAAAGCTTGAATCATCTCAGACTGGTTTCTTGAACATGACAATGAGTTCACTGTACTCAAATGGCCTCCACAGTCACCAGATCTCAATCCAATAGAGGACCTTTGGGTTGTGGTGGAACGGGAGATTTGCATCATGGATGTGCAGCTGACAAATCTACAGCAACTGCGTTATGCTATCATGTCAATATGGACCAATATCTCTGAGGAATGTTTCCAGTACCTTGTTGAATCTATGCCATGAAGGATTAAGGCAGTTCAGAAGGCAAAAGGGGGTCCAGCCCGGTACTAACAAGTTGTACCTAATAAAGTGGCCGGTGAGTGTATAGTGTTAATTTGCAATATTTATATACATGGTGATCAAGGTTACCCTAGACCTGGGGTTGCTAAAGTGGGGGTTGAAATAACAGTTGGCAAAATGTGGAGCTGCAATGTTTGGGAGCCCAATCCTAAGACCAGTAACTGGTTAAGGTGCGCTGGGAGCTGGGGGGTGAGGGCGGGAGATTTGGACGTTTGTAGGGATCTTCGAGAACTCGGGACAAAAAAAGAACGAATGTCAGTACGTCACTAGCGTGTCTACATGTCGTGTCTTTAAACCAGGTGCCCAAAGCAAATTGCTTCAATATAACATTAATAAATAAATGCATCATTTATACGATTTATAATATTTAATAACTATAACTGCCAGAACATAAAACGAGTCGTTTTGTATATTATACTACAGCATAGTAGCCTAAGTAGGCCCGTTATTGACGGTCTGCAGAGTATAAAAATACATGACGTGCATCTGTGTGTGCGTTTGCACACTATTCCGTATTTCGAAGGGACATTGTGTAATTGACAGTTAACGAGACACTTTAATTTCAAACTTTAAAACGTGCTGCATTTCCCTAACAGCACCGCTCTCCAGTGCTGTCTGGGTCCATCTCGAAATCCCACAGTATAATTATCCGGTGAAAAATTTTAATTATTTTTTTTCCACAGTTTGAAGTGAAAATTACAAATGTAGGCGCAAAATAGGAGAGAGCAGTATTTAATTAACAAAAAGAAATAGGGACGACGAAAAGAAATAGGACATAAGGGAAAAAACAAAACAATGAGAATGTAAATTACCCTATATTATAAAATTCGAATTCAACTTGTTAAATATTCAAGTTGTTAAATATTTCAGAGTTCAGACATTTCCCTGGAATGCAATACTGAATAACAAGTAGCCCTCCCGACTTCGAGTCTTCCCCAGCTCTGTTTTGTAAAGTGTGAAATTTAACTCTTTTGAGTGTCTTTCACAGGAAATAAATACTACATCAGATTGGCTTTTGTTCGGCGCCAAAGACTCTCAGCTCCTCCTTACTAATGAACGGGAAGGCAGGCGATCAAGGAGCGCGCTGAGTCACCGGAGCCGGGCAGAAGTGCGACCGAAGCGGTCCGCGTGTGGCAAAGGCGGCTGGGCGTCCCCGGAACAAGGGGCATGAGACCAAACGAGCTGACGGGGGTGCTGGGCGTTTATGCTTCATGGTGTTTACGCTCGTTACTTTATTATGAACGCGGATCGGAAGTTATGCAAAAGCTAGCCGAGACTTTTTTTTTAGATAATTTAATTCCAGGCGAGCAATTCTTCAGGACTTTCATTTGTGTCCCTCCATGTAATTGGCTGCCATAACATGCGTAATGCAAACGTGAAATGTTTAAGAAGGTCTGAACATCCCAGAAGAGAGAGTGGTTTAAAAGGCGGCGCGACTCCGCTCGTAGGATGATCTTTAATTTTCAAGCTCAGTGCACTTAAGGTGCAGAGGGGTTTCACGGCTGCAAAGAAAGGGAACGTTTCGAAGGGAACATCTGGTGGAGGCAAAGAGCTCACTTTTTGTAGGAAGAGAAACAAGGTCCAAACAGTAATAGCTGTCTGGGAACATTTTGGAAAGCCAATGCAGATTTTTGTTTGCTGTTAAGTAATTTTAACATTTTTTTATTTCTGTATGCTTTGTTCATGCAGGCGCGAGTCCAAGACTGCTGTGAGAAACACCGAACAAACATCCGTCTTCATTAGTCCTGTGCGTCTCCCACTAAGTGCTTTCACTGTAATGTCTATGCTAGTCACGTTTCAGGTCAGGAGCCTGTGTTGAACCATGAAGAGGAACCACACACACACACACACACACACACACTGACCCAGCCCACCTCCACTTGAACCCACCCACCTTGTGGAATCCTCCATAAAACTGGCAGGTAACAGACATCCATGACTTGAGAGGTCTCTGTGGCAACCTGCTCATCCGAAATATACACAACGATCGCAGGTAGTCGTTTCTAGAATGACATGGATGTAGGTAGAGCGGGGGTGGGTAGGTGGGGGGGGGGGGGGTGGTGACTTGGCATTTTCCTCTTTTGTGCTTTGCAGGTATGAAGAGGCTCTCGCGGGAACCAGGGGAGGCAGCCGAGACCCATGATCGCGGGCAGTTATTATTATGAACGTTAACTCGGTCTCGCCAAACAGGCAGGCTGGGACCTTCAATCAGCACGGGGTCAAGACGGGAACACCCAAGGAGGAACACTATGGTAATCACCATTTTCATCAGCGAGACTGCAGCATATCAAAAGGGCAAAGTGTGTTAGATGGAGAAATCCTCACGGCAGGCGGCGAATCCGTCTCCCTGCGCTGCACGGGCTGGACGCGACTCAATATTCCTGCACGCCTCTGTGGAATAGCTTGCAGAAATAGTCAAACTCCGATAAAAGTATCGTTGTTGTGTTAATGGTGTCGCATGGGTACTTGTGGTTCATCTTTAGTGTGTGTGGGGGGTGGGGGGGAACTACAACAAATGAAGTGAATTGAAATGTAGTTAACTCTAAGTACTGTTCATGCAATGGGACTGTAAGCAGCTATGAATGGAGAGTCGCCAAGGTAACCAAGGTTTGACTACACAGTCCACATTTGTGTGCATGTGAAGTCTGAGGGAATGTTCTGGGACCAGTATTGTCCTTCTGCTTAATGCCCAGCGTAGGACTGGCGGTGGGTAATTCCGGGTAAGGCCTACCGTGGCCAGATGTGATGGCGCCAGAGACAAACATCCCTGTAAACAAATCACAGCTGACAGGGACTTGGGCTGCGCCCCCTACTGGTCGGGATCAGTGACACAAGAACCAGCCTGAAATAGCTTGGAATCTGCACCCCAAATAACCGAAACATCTTAGATAGCTTGTAAATAGCGGAATTCTCAAATACCGCTGCAGCACTTGCCTCGTCGCCACGACTGCATATGTTTCCCGGCCAAATTAAAAATTCTTTGATGTTCTGAAAACACTAAATGGTTTGGCAACTCATTAGATAACAGATCGACGGCCTGCTATTCCGAGAGGGCCGTCACATTCTGCTGACTACAGCCTCTGCCGTGACCATAGAGCTAATTAGGAATTAATTCTCAGACTTCCTTCTTGTTACCATCCCCCGGATGTAGAAACCTTTGTCCAGGTCTCTGAGTGACTGAGAGTTTGTTCAGCATAAAGCACTGGACTGAACCCCAAAGGCATAAAAAAACAGGTATAAATCTTGAGCATTTCGCTTAGGTAGTGCGAATGATTGCGGCTCACGAGTAAATATATAGGAGTGAATCATTTGCAAACCACCGATGGGCACCATCCTATTCCTGATGATTGCTGTTCATTGTCACAGACACACCCAGGTGACCTACACACGAGTAAACAAGGCATTCTTCATTAGCTTGGAATAAGGATGCATAGGGAATCCGGTTTTCATATCTCAGAGTGACATATGGGTGGTACAGTGTATGAGGACAGGAGCCCCCCCCCCCCCCCCCCCCAAACTGATGTTACCTGTTTAAGTCTCAGGTGCTATGATGCTGTGAGATACTCAACAGCAAGATGGATTTAAAGTCGGAGCTGCTTTGCTGAGTGGCTACGTCATTTTCCTGAAAGGGGGGGGGGGGGGGCACTAAATCAGCACATGAATGATACGGTATCACAGCAGACATCTAGCATAACCATTCAAATGAAAACAGGTGGTGCTTTAGAATAAGAGAACAAACTGACCAGAGTGAGGATTGTGACCAAGCTTGTGTGCAAGGGCAGTGAAATAAAACTCGTGTGGCTAAAAATAATAAAATGCTTATGATAAAGGGGAAGGAAAAGGGGGGTTTCTGCAGTACGGCCCGGAGTCGCCTGAAAACTTTCCCTCCATTGTATTTTATACCTGGTTTAATCCCTGACTTCCTCCCCACCCCTAACTTTAGCCTGTCCCTCAACGGCGAAGTTTCGGAGGCTTAATCAGATGAAGAAGTGAAAAAAGGTGAAAGAGTCGCCCGGAACTTCTTCCCTGCGCTCTGGCTGGGGGGGGGTCATCGGGGCTGTGAAGATCCCCAGTGTCGTTTGCCCTGTTTGTCTTTGTCGTCTTATTAGCATCTCGGACGAATTAATCCGCAGATTAAAGAAAATATGCGGCACCAAGCAATCTCGGAGTGAAGGGCTCACAGACAGAGAGGAGCGGTAGCAGTATGATAAGGTGATTCATATATTGATGTGTTTCTCAGAGGATCTATGTTTTATGTATTTTTCCATTTTGGGCTCAGTGCCCTGCAAGAACGGAATGACATCTAAAACGAATTACCTTTCCCCAAGAAAGTTTAATTTTGCATGTATGACGTTCTTTAATCTCCGGTCTTATTGGCTGCCTGCATACAATGGCTTTTTCTTTTCTTTTTTTTTTTTTTAACAATGTAGCACATTGTTTGCAAGGTATTTCTTCCATATGGAGCCGAATCTCATTATGAATATATGCAATTTATGGAGCTGCATCTGCTCAAGTGAAGGATCTCTGTTTGTTCCCCAGAGCCCCAATTACATTTTATTTATAAGTTAGATTAATTATAACAAACAAGGATAACACTTTAGTCGAAGCTGCCATCTATAATACACTATAGTTGCATTTATATGGCATTACAATGGCCGATATAAGAATTGATAAAGAATTACAATTATTATTAAGGATACTTTGTACTGCATGAAGGTATCTATAGTGCATTATAGATTAGAGCTTCATAAACATTCACAATGCATAATAAACAAGGCTATACTGTGTTATGCCTTTTAAATATATATTTATCACCATGTTTATAATGCTTTATAAACGCATTATAATATGTTATGAATGTGTTCATAGATTCTTTTGGGCATGGCATTTACAGAAAGTGTTCCCCATTTAATTCTGATAGCCCCAGTCCATCAAACATAATTCTAAATGTTTCACATGTAATGGATGTTTTCCAGTTTCAGATGTAGTCCAATTCAACTATGGAAATCCGTTATGTTTCTGAGCCCAGACTACCCAAGTGGAATCATGTCAATGAAATAGGGCAGTAGAGCGGCTGATGGTGTGTCACGTTGTTTAGGCTTCTTGACGCTTGCGTCACATCTCAGAGCCAGTTGGTGTGAGTGGGTGGGCATCTCTTCCTCCCAGCTAAGTGTCTATCCAGCGGAAATGAAAAGTACGACGTCTGCAATCTGCTCTAGGAGACGTCATGCCATAGAAGGTGCCTGTTTTTATTCTCGAAGTACCAAAAAAAAAAAATAAGACTTGATGACAGTGAAGATTATTTCGGAGCATAAAAACTTTACATTAACACTACATATGTTTTAGAGGATGTTTCTGTCAAGCTCATTACTGTTGTACTTGTCAACAGATGTTGCTACTGAAAACAACTTAAATAATGTTGTTTACTTTGTATCACGTCGTCCATTTCTGGGGCCCCATTCAAAAAGACTCTCTCTGGGGCCCGGTGTAGTGACTGTTTGTGGCCAAAAGAGGGCTCCCAAACCTCAGGATCCCCCCCCCCCCCCCCCCTTGCAAATGTATCATTTGAGTGGTGGGCCCAGTGCTAAGCCACAGCTCTGCTTGGCCTCCTATTGTCTGGGGGAGAATACTATTCATTGGTGTTAGGGGGAGTCAGGTTTACATTTACATTTACAGTATTTGGCAGACGCCCTTAGCCAGAGCGACTTACATAAGTGCATAAGTTTCAAAATCCACACTAGTTGATGTTACTGCAAAAAAACGATAAAGGACTAAGGCATCACACACACTCCTCATTGGTGTCTTAATCAGTGCCAACTGGATTAAAAAAATAATCAAAGTGCTGTGAAACCAGGATTTGTTTCCTTGGTCTGAAAGACGAAGAAAATTAATTCATCCACTATTGATTGACTTTAGGGACCATTTGAACACTGAAAGAACCTCCGGTTGCAGACAAGCGAAAATGCAAATTGCTTTAGATGAGACAAATGCATTTTGGAAAAAGGCCGTGAATTAATTTTGCTGACCGTAAAATGCAATGAGCAAGATACATTTAAAAAAATCAATACGGCCACATAAAGGGTCAAATGATTGTTGATTATACAAAGTTTTCGAGAAAAAAAAAGTGCAAAACATTTAATAGCTTGAGCACTTAAAAGCTGCTCTTAGCTGAAGTGTATCTGAAACGTTGGCTTACAACAAGAAAATAATGCAAACGAAATGAGATAATGAAACGGTTAAAAAGGCGGACTAAACGCCGCAGGTGATAACACTCCCCCCTCGGAAACAGATTGGATTTGCTCAATCACCAGCAGGGGCGCTCTTCGTTCGCACTCTGCACACTGCCTTTTGGCGAGAGGTTCGTACGGGTTCTGTCCGCGCTCGCCTTTGGCGGGGCGAGATGTGCTGATGGGGGGCAGTTTTCCCAAGGAAACCACCTCAATGTGGAATCCCACGCCACTCTCCCCACCTCCACCCCCTTTCCTGGTTTTAGGGGAAGCTCCTTCCTGTCCCGGTGACTTTGGCTGAACAGCTGGTGGGAGTGAGACCAACTCCCATAGGGCTCGCTGGTGGCAGACATACGCTAAGTGATCCCTTTGTGTGCCCCGGGGCGGCACAGATGCTCTGGGGCTTCAAATCGATGCCCCAAAGGTACCCATCCCTCCATTAGAATAAGGATGAATATGCTTCTTTTTCGTGCGGTACAATATGATGCAGAATCCACAAGCTCATTCAGTGTTATAATCAGACACAAGCTTTAACTGAAGTTGGTGTGGAAATTTTAGAAGACCACCAGGGTGGCGAGGTGGGCTACAATCCGTTGCGATATGACAAATTATAAACCACCCAACGGGCTAAAATAATTATGGGATCTGATTCAAAGGGGACGGGGCATTTTTTTTTTAATTCTCTTAAATATGCAGTTACATAATGAGCATGAATTGAAATTTTATGCAGGTTCCTTTATTTTGCCCCCCCTCCCTCCACTCCCCTAGGACTGAGATGCAATTACGTGATGTGTGACGCTGCCGGTGCGGAGGAGGGGGCTGGGCGGCCTCTGCTTGGAGTCAAGGCGGATTCTCGGGCGGTTTTATTTCAGCGCAGCAAGTCGGAGGAGCTGGGCGCCCTAAATGAGCGAATCTCATTGTCTGCTGCTGACTGAGCACCCAAGGAAAACGGTCCTGGTATTAAAATAGCGGTAACAGACAAGAACGAGGGGCTGCTTTGATATCTCACAGCTAAGTAGCCGTATATAAATAGGGGAAAAACGCAGGACCCAGCCATTACAGTAAAAGAAAAAGGGAAAATGAACCGCTACGAAGTTTTTATAATATGAGCAAGAAGCGCGTTTTGTTCTAGGACGCAGTATATTGTTGCAATAAGATCTGCGCTCTTTTTTTGGGCTCGCTGAACACCACGGACATCCTTTGACTTCACATCGACTGCTTCTGCACTGCATTTACCGAGAGAGACCATTTATCCGCTTTCTTTTGAAAAGAGTTCCTCGTTGCTGCCACGATGAATTACCAGTCTGGTGTCCCGGTGTCGGTGTCGGTATCCGGTATCTCTCAGCAGTCGCAGCCGGCGATGCCCGCTCCAGGCTCGGTACCAGCTCCGGTTCCGGTCCCCGTGCCTCAGCCCATGCAGTCTCAGTTCGGATCAGGATCCTCTTCTGGATCAGGGGCGGGTCAATTCGGTTCGGGGACTGTATCAGGCCAAGCTGCCCAGTCCGGCCCGCCGGGGTCCCAATTCATGTTATCCAACTCGGCTGCTATCAGAGCAGAAATACACAGGTTCGAGTCGGTCCATCCGAACATATACGCCATTTACGACCTGATCGAGCGCATCGATGACCTGGCTCTGCAGAATCAAATCCGGGAGCACGTAATATCCATTGAGGGTAAGTGACTTAAACGCCTCAAACACTCAGCTTTCTGGTAACACTGGCGATTACGGTGATTTTCACTGGGGACGGGCAGCCACCAGCGCTTACGGACAATGGCAGCTGTTCAGTACAGTACAAGTCATACCACCGACATAGACTGGACTTTGCACAAAAAGCTAATTTTTAATAATTGGAATCTGCTTTGTATCGCAGCACATTCAGTCTTTGCCGCTGCAATCGTATGTATAACTCTAGGTCCAGCACAAGTTCATGGGTTTTATGGGTAGTTCCATGTAAGCCACAGTATTAATTAATGCATATAATGACTATACTACTGGCTACGCCTCAATATTTAAAAGCAGCAACATTCAGGTAGTTCAGTTGGCGGATCCTGTTATGCTTCCAGTGGGTCAGTATTCATCATCGTGGGAAACACAATAGGCACGCAAGTCTGCGCTGAACAAGAGGTAGCAGTTTCGTACGCGGCTCCCAAAGGATTTTCATTTTTCAAATCGTAATTTTAACGTGTATAGCAATATATACACCTACATATATTTGGGGAGCTGAGTAAAGCGAGGAAATGGGAAGCTTTGGCTCAATTTTATCTGACGCAGTGCTTGTTTGCAAATTGCGTTTAATTTAAAGTATTTATTTTTGTTTTAGGTGTATAAACATGATACGCATCTGGGTTAATCGATACATCTGCATATGTACTTTAGTGTAAAAACAGAGATCGCGTCACATTTGCATATTTGTTTTCCTTTTCGTTGCCCTGTCCCGCCTTTAGGACTGACTTTTCCCCCTGCCCCTTTACTGCAAGAGAAGCGCTTTCCCCAGATATTAGCAATTTTGTTTGGGGGGGGGGGAGTTTGGATGGATACATGTAGCAGAGTTGAGCGGAAACCTGGAGCTTGACGGCCACCCCGCCGCGGTGCAGCCTGGGAAATGAGCGTGTCCGCGGCGGCCACTGAGGCTGATCGCGAACGGCTTCGGGGGGGCTGAAGTTTGGCGAAAAGGCGGGCGATGCTCGCTCGACCACGGGTGGTTGCTCCAGCTTACATCTACACTGGCGCCACACTGAGTAAATGATGCATGCATGTGTGATAAAACAGCGCCATCCATTTTCCCCCAGGAAGATTCGTGCAGTTTTTTAAGACAACTTGTTCTGTGCAATGCTGTAATTTCGGGAGTCACAGTGTGTGTTGGTGGCACTTATTTTGATTAAAAGCGATTAATGTAGAAGAGATGCAGGGACAGTTTATTGTACCAGTGGATAATAGCGGGAGATTGTTGATTGATGATAAAAACGCATACAAATGTTTTTACCCCCTTAATGTGTTTAAGTTCTTAAAGAGGATTACGGTCTGTTGGTTTAACTGTCCCCAATGCACTAATTGGCCTGAGCTGTCTTGCATTTTAATTAGTCAGATCTGGTTTTACCCTCCTTTGCATTGTACACTCAGTTCAGCTCTGCTGTGCTTTAGTGGGTGGGGAGCCATCGGCCATAGTGCAGGCGAGTGTGTTGAAAGGAGAAAGAATTGTTTATCTGCCACCTTTCTAAACCGCAGCCAATGCGTCCGTTCCTCGGGGCCAGAATGGCAGCGTAATCGAGTCAAATCCAGATATAAATTTAGAAATGCAGTCATGTTTTCTTATTACCGTTTTGATATTAATATTCAACACGTGACAAGGCTCCTGTTTGAGGGAACCAGCGCGGTGATCTTCTGCCTTTTTTGTGTGGGAGGGGCTTTGGCTGCAAGGTCACGGTTCGTAGATGATACTTAGGTAGTATTGCTTAGAAGCGTTCCGCTCAGTTTCTAGCTTCAGATTTTTGTAATTATTGCAAAAAAAGTGGGGCATTCAGAAAGTGGTAGAGGTGTTTCATTAACATTAGCAGTAGCGCTCGTGTTTGCTTGGGTGGGCAGTCTGCAACTGGCATGCGGAGTATTATGGGTAAAGCTCAGTTGATGTCGGTGTGTTGATGTACTGGTTGGACTGATGTTCACTGCAAAAAAAGTGCGTATTCTGGGTTAGGTTTGAGTGGGACACTCACTTAGGGCACTTAATACAGACCCCATTACACGCCTGTTGGAATGAGCCAGAAGCAGCTCACCCCGTCTGCCGTTTGCTAGGGGCGACGTGAGATTTCCATGTTCGTCGTTCCGTCGCTGTGGAGGCAGGAGCCGTGCTTGTCACGGCGGTCGCTGCCGCTACTGAGAGACAGGATTTATGGGCGTGAAATATTTTGTCACATCCGCAGCTCAAACACATATATTAGTGTGCAAGGTTTGTGCTTGGTTTTGACGAGTGACAATGGGCAGTCTTACTTGTGGTTGAGGAGGGTAGGAGAAAACTCCTTTGCCTGACTCATTTCTTGACATATTTCCAATCTGTGGGCTGTGGGGTGTTTCGTGCGCTTGAGTGTGGCCAAGTATAGATGTTTGGTTACAGATAATGAAGCTGGAATGATGACTGGTAAAAGCATGATTGGACATTGGTGTGTGTGCTATTGTGGCATGAAACTCAGTTTGAACAATGCGATTAAACCCTGAATTAAAACTGAATTAAGACTCTGCTACTGTGTCTATTGGGTCATGTAATAAAGATCTTTGTATCATTATTGACAAATTGAGTAAAATAAATAGTGATTTTTCTGAAGGATTGAGCAAAACCTTCTAAAGAAACATTTCTCATTTTATTGTCAGCTCTGCTTAAAAATTCGTTTCAGTGTTTCCTCGCATGTTTTTACCGATGCTGAACGGATTTGGGAACTTCTATCTTTTAAGAAAACTTTAAATGAGCCAGTATAGATTGATGGTTTATCTTCTATATCTGTCACTGTGGAGCCTCACCTACCCTGGCTACTGCGACCATATAGTCTTAGCATTGAGGAGCTGCTTGTCATGCAGTACTGGTCATAGGTCTGGTCACGCCTACTTTTGATGCATTTGTGTGTTTTAGCCAAATTCCTCACCATGTAAAAGGCATCGAGGCAATGAATTAAGCAATAAATACATATCAAATACTGCAATGACCAATGACTAAATCAACATCTCAAAATTTTCTCAAATTTTCGAATCCTCAAAACATCCCTCTTCGATGACAGCGTTGTAGACTCTTGGCATCCGGAGGTAGCCACCTGGAATGCTTCTCAAACAGTCCCGAAGCAGTTACCACACCTTCTGCGCACAAGTTGGCTACCCTTCTCTTACTCTTCGATTTTTAGCTCATCCCAAGCCAGATCTGTAGGGTTTAGGTTGTGGGATCGCAGGGTGCAGGTGATCTATCACAGCACTGCATCTATTTTCTGTTCCTGATAATACAGTACTGGCATAACCCCGAGGTGTGCTTAGGGCCGTTATTTTGTCGGAAAAACAAATGATTTCCTGTTGGTCTGTTCAGACATTTTTTTTACTTGAACTGTACGTAATGCATGGCCAATATTGCTTAAGGAAGATGTATGACTCTGTCACTAGGGCTCAACGAGTCTTTTCTTTCTGCCTTGGTCTGATTCTACGGTCAGTGGGATTTCGTTGCTCTTCCTTTGTGGCCAGTAGAACAGGCTCTGGGTCTCAGCCCGTGCCGGATGTTTCTAGAAAGTATGATGTATGGGTCTAGTGCCAAATTTTTCTAAGTGGCGCTTGCCTTGGCTCAGCAGACCATGACTGCAGCTAAATGATTCTTATGGAACTCGTCATTTCCAGATTGCGTGGAATGTGATGCTGCGAACACCAAAGCTGGTCAACAAAACTGTTGCCTGGGGCAACCAATATTAAAGCTTTTTGTCTGCGAATTAATTCAATTTCTTAAATTTTAGGTCGTTCACAACATTGGGTTTAATAATGAACAACCACTTAAGGTTCCCACCCTCTAGCATCTGTGGATCAAATTTCTGAGAGTATTTTGAGAGTTCTTTTGGGTTAAAATAGTGTAAATAATTTAGTCGTATTAACATTTATGGGTACAGCAGACGTGCGCGGAATTTTCAGCCAGTCCTGTGACTGATGGCATGATGTCATAGTGCTGCTCTCTCGATCTGTGAATCGTGTCGCCGTGGCGGCAGACTGTGGGGATGGAAGGAAGCTGGAGGTGGTTCTGTTGAGGAGGATCGTGGGAAATAGATTTATGGCTGAGAAGTCAGAGCTTAGTGGCGATCTGAGCCTTCGCGTTGCCCGAGGAGCTGAAACGGAAGTTCGTTCGACTCCTTACCGTAATTTCACTCGTTTCTCTTTGCGTACGGGAGAAAGTTAATGATTTATATGAAACTTTTTGAGTTTCTCTCACCTGTTTGCTTCCATACGTCAAGCCCATTGGTTCTCAAAGTCGGTCCTCGGGCCTCACTGCCCTGCTTGTTTTCCAGCTCTCCTTGCCCCACACACTGCTGATTACCTGGATCAGGTGTGTTCGGTCACTCGTAAGCTGAAAGACAGCTGGGACTTGTGTGTGGGGCAGGGGTAGCAGGAAAACAAGCAGGGCAGTGGGGCCCGAGGACCAAGTTTGAGAACCACTGATCTAGCCTATGGCCAGTCCATAGTTCTAGAAGAATCCACACTCTGGTCTCTCTGATACATCTTGTATTAATTTTCAGTCTATAACTAAGGCAGATCATAATTACTGCACTGTAATATCCTAAACCATGAGTTTTTGCTTGTAGGTTTCCTGTGTGTGTGTGTGTGTGTGTGTGTGTGTGTGTGTGTGTGTGTGTGTGTGTTTTTATATATATAATGTATGATTTATATTTTTATATATATTGCATATTTTATTTCATATATATATATATATATATATATATATATCTGTATGTGTGTGTATACGTAATGTCTGAATATTAGAAAGTAGTTTGACCCTGATATGAAACATTTAGTGCTGCTTATTTACAAGATGATTTATGGTAATTTTAAAAATG
The DNA here is from genome assembly GCF_023856365.1 of Brienomyrus brachyistius. Taxonomy (NCBI): domain Eukaryota; kingdom Metazoa; phylum Chordata; class Actinopteri; order Osteoglossiformes; family Mormyridae; genus Brienomyrus; species Brienomyrus brachyistius. Next base: position 5,082,990 of record NC_064536.1, on the reverse strand, counting down.
TATGCTGCTGCAGCTATCGGCGGGTCCTTTTTGGAAACAGGTGGTATGTTTCAAAAGGAGGTGCATAATTATTTTAAAAGGATGGCACAGTTATTATTTCCTTCTGATTAAAGGTGACATTAGGGGCAGTGGGACAAGATAATAAGGTCTGCGGATGACGGGTTTTTGAAAATAATTGGCGTAATAGTCGTGAAGATGATGAAGGCAAAGATCTTATGGCATTTAATTTCTTTATATATATATATATATATATATATATGTATATATATATATATATATATATATATATATATATATATATATATATATATGTGTGTGTGTGTATTTTTGGTCTTTCGTGGGGGGTGGGGGGCGAAATTGGGTGCCTATTATCAACAGCAGCAACAGATTTGTGAAATAACTGTAATTCAGTGACTGTAGTGCAACTGGCTTTTACTCCACACGGATTCACATTCATCGTGTAGTTCCATCGAGGAATGATCTTCGCACAATATTGTCCCTGGTGCGGAAAACAATTATGCGGGGTGTTCGAGTGAGGCATGGAGCGCGGTCCTTCGCATGCTGCATTTTGGGCTCCGTCTCGCGTCTTATCACAACTCCGCCAAATGAGTTTTCGTAATGAAATGGGGAACGACGATCCCTAACTGGTACCCCCATCTCATCCCCTCTCCTTGGAGTTTCTTATCTTTGTGAAATCACGTTTTTGATATAGCTGGAAATTCAGCGGCTGGCGGGGGACGATTGATCCGAGGCCGGAGGTGTGGGATCTGGGAAGGAGAACCCGAAATGGAGGAGAACCCGAAATGGAGGAGAACACTGTGCCCACAAGGATCTTCACGGCCTGTCTGCATCCATGACAAGTCCTGAATAGTCACACCTCAACTTGTACGGCGAGGAGGCTCCAGTAAAGGGCTACCAAGTATAATAACAGATGACAGAGCGATGGAAGTTATGTTTGGAGAACAAGTGGAGGGAAGTGGATTTGTTAGTCAGTAGAATGCTGTGAAGCAGCCATTTTTTCCTTCAGCATTCACTACGCCATATGCTTATTACCAGCTTAATTAACGCAGACGGCGCTGTGGTCCATGTGTTTAAAAATACACTGCGGTGACTAATTGTTCATCTGGACCATTGCCGTTCTGTAGTTGGTGTTCGTAGGTGTTCTGGTGTTCGAGGTTTACTGTACATGTTTGCCCTGCAGTGTGCGCTGTAGAGGTTAAGAAGGCTGACATCTACTGGGCCACCAGCATGTTCCGGAGCATCTTTGGTCCATTTAGCTTCTAGATTTTCCCGGGTCACCTGCAGGGTGCTACGCCTCCATCTAAATATTCGAATGATGAATTTCTCGCAGGTTTTCAGTGTTGAGCATCAGTTGCTTTTTAGATCAGTGTTTCAGACCCCCAGCCAGTTCACATTTTTGCTCTCTCTCAACTCCCAGAACACCTGCACCAGGTATTCAATGTTTTCGATTGGTTGGGAGCTGGGAGGGAGCAAAAATGTGGAGTGTCTAGGGGGTCCCTAATAAGGTTGCAAAATTGTGGGGAATTTTCTGTTCATTTCCATGGAAAGTTTCCAACTTGAGATATTTCCAAATCTTCCCATGGGATGGATAGTTTCTGGAAAGTTTCCAGAAGTTTACTGCCCATTTGCAATCCTAGTCCTCATAGACTGGATTGGGAAAACACTGATTTAGATCATCAGGCTTAGCGGGGTGGAGCAGTAGCGCCAAGGCCTCAGTGAGCGTGTTGGTATTCTGCTCCCTTGGTGCAGCCTTGTTTGGGGATGTAAAACAAAAACCTGGCTGATAGATTTGGTTTACTCTGTTGGTGGCTGGAGATGATTCATGGGCAACAGGCAGCGGTGAAGCTGATGAGCTCGCCTGAAAAGTTTTTTTTTTAACTGAGATTCCTGCAGCCATTGTAGTCCAGCAGACTCGCATAAAATGTTGGTCCATGTCTGTAGTGACTTTGGAGCCTGTCAGAAGTACAGTGATTATACTAAAGATAAGTCTGTTAAACTCCAAATGTATCAAAGGGGTTTCAGGGAAATAAATGTATGGAATTTAAGGTGAACAGTTTTTCATTAATATACTTTTTAGAAGGGAGGGGGTCATTTTTTGTACAGTCATGCGTACATGATACTTGCAGTTTTGTTAGTTGGTTTCACCAAAGCCTCAAGATAAAGAGACTTCGATCTTCTCATGAAGAGTTCTAGGACGTTCCGGCATTTCCCGTTCTCCTCACCAAGGGCTGGGTCATGCGGTGCACGGATCATGGGCTTAGTGCTGTGGGGGGGGTGATAAAAATGGCCTGGAAGTCCTTCAGAAATGAGCCGTTGTGGGCCGGGGTTCGAGGAGAAGCACAGTTAGCAGAAATGTCAGAGGGGGCAGGAGATGCCAGCTGACTGCTATGAAAGGTTCCATTTGTCCTGGGCCTTATCTTCCTTCCTCCTGCAACTGCGCCCCCCCCTCTCCTGGCATTTTGTTGTTTTCCCTGAGCCTGGATTTTTTTAAATTTTTTTTACCCCATCGGATTATCGACATCTATCGATCCTGGGCGCAACTCTGCCGAGAGCCTCTCGCTGTGACGCCGCAGGGCCTGCGGCTGCGTTCTGCATCCTCCTCCTCCGAGATCTCGCAGCATCGCATGGCTGCCGTCGCTAGGCAACAAGCAGCTCGTGCCTCCAGTCAGACACTCCAGGACGAAACTGTAATCTCCTTATTTAGGCTTTTTTTTTTTCCCAGAGCGCTGCATGAATGTTAAATGGACGTTATGAAAACCGTGGCGGTTTCGGTGAATTTCTGCAGGGCCGCAGCCCAGTCTTTCTGCCCGGCTGTATATATTCTGCATTCAAATGTGCATAAATCCACCGACTCTTTTGTTATGCAATTGCTGGCTGCAGCTTCTCTCCAGCTACCCTCTGCTCTGCCTCTGTCTTAGTCATCTGCTTCTGCCGTACAGGTTACTCAAAGCGTCTTGCGGTCATTAAAGTTGCTCTGGAGACCGGTATGTGAAGATGAAGGCGAGTTGTACGCATATTTCGATCACCTTTGGAGAGCAGTCTAATTTTTTTTTTCAACACTCTTTTGTTTTATGGTCGTGCTTCAGAATTGCATTATTCCTGCTGCTTGCCGTGATCTCTGGCTGGCTGGGAGCTACTTTCTTTGGCTACAGTTTTCTTTAGGTGTCAGGAAAGTTCGATGGATAGTATTTAAATGGAAAGTGATTATCCTGAGACCATTCCTCTCGGCCGTATGCCGTTGGCTAGAATGGATGGGCGATCGGAATAGGCTTTTGTTTCGCAGGGCATTGTGGGATATGTTTATTACATATGAACAATGATGCAAACATGAGGTGCCCCAGTGTTTCCTGTGTCATAATGAAACTCTAAGACCAGTTTGTTTACTGGTTACCATGACACTGTGGTAGGTCATATAGGGTAATTGTAGGAAAGCAGATATGCTGCACACAGGCACCATTCTAAGATGGGTTTTTAAGGTGGGGGTATAAGAGGGGCCAATTCATGCAGAGTGGCCAACCTTATTAGCCAATCATATGCTTTGTGTTGGTGAGTAACAGGGGATAGGGCACTTTGGGGACCAATCAGCTTTCAGTTGTGGCCCCACCCCGCTATACAAGCCCCGGGCTGCACATCCGCTCCCCCAGGCGTGTTCGCCGGTGGGACGCAGACGTCCCTCAGACTTCAGAAAGACACCGAGCCAGGAGGGAAAGAGATGGAGGGATGCAGAGTTCTTGTCGTTTTATAATTCTTTGCCTCTTAGCTATTTTTCTGTGCTGGGGGACTCCCCCCCCCCCCCCCCCCCCCCCCCCCCCGTTGCGCCTTTTGGGAAATGTTGCAATCTGCTTTTATTAAAAAGCCGTTTCGAATATTTTGATGCATAAACTCAAATAACCTCATTATTTCTTCACTCAGTTATGTTTTTTTTTCTCTTCTTTTTCCCGAAGATGGTTCTAATATAAAAGCGACGAGAGGAAAATCTGTATTAAAGCCTTAATTACCCATGATTGTAATCCTGGGGAGCTGTCACCAGCCGAATCTGCACGGAAGGACACAACGTCCACCTCGGATGCTTTTACCTGAGGCTGCAGGTTAATGCAAGTACAGTGTTAAAAGGGTGTGTTTGTCATGCTGCCGCTGGATCGGATGAGCCGGGGAATATTAGAGGTTAATGCAGCAGAATGTGCCCCCTACTGGCCGCATGGCAGTGATGCATGGTGTAAGCTGGCATGCGGGTGGGGCGCAAGTCGCTAGGTTTAACCACAGGCTGAGGTTTGTGTTTCTGTACTTAACATAATGAGATGTGCTGTAATAAAAACTATAAAAACCGAATGAGTTCCGCTGAGTGGCGGCAGCAGTGGCACGTGCTCCAGACGACCGTGATGTGGAATTGATGGTTCCTGGGAGGTTGGAAGGTTAAAAATTGGAGAGGGGGGTGTTTGGAATGTACCATTAAGTGGCATGGTAGGTCATAGGCAGGCCGCGTAGCCGTGTAGCCTTCTGTCTTTGGACCTCGGTCTTGGCCGTGTGCGTCTGGGCGGTTAGCACGTTCTCACTGCGTGCCCTGCACTGGATTAAGCAGTGATGGATGAATGGATGGATATGCTAATAGTAGCTGACAAAATTGTACCTTTTTTGGGAGGGAAATAATTTGGGGTTTTGTATTGCGTTGTATCTAATTTTCCACGCTGATGATATTTTCAGAAGTTATTCCAGTATTTCAAAATCTTGCTGATTAATATACTCTGAGCATGGGGGAGTCCTCGTGATGCAATTTTTACCACTCCATTTCAGAATACCATGGTATATGCTAAATACCTTGGTATACCATATTACAGTAATACCTCCCCAGCCTAAATCCTTCCCATCTGCCTTGTACCTTGCACAGGGGTCCCAGTATGACTGTATTATGGTATATTATATCTCGGTACTTAGAAATCCTGATGGTTTGTACTATTTTTAGTACAAATTATAAATGCTCTTCTTTTAATGAAACTGACGTGGAGATGCTGTACTGAGGTGTGCAGCGTTAGTGGAGATCGGAAACTATTTAAAGAATAACAAAATGCCACAAGGACAGAATGCACTGTAAATTGTTCAAACCTAATGTGCATGGAGTCGCATGGTGACTGGGCAGTGACAGTGGTGTTAATAAAGGCGGGGCGATCTCTTTAACTCTTCAACAAACCGTCTCCTCGTCTCCCTCGCACTTCCACACTGATGAGCCCGTTTAGACCATCTCTGATTCTGATGTTTACAGTGGCTTGCATGATTCACTTTTTTTTTTACATACTGTCATGTACCATATACCAGGGTGAGATGTTCACAAGGCATGACGATATGAAAAAATCAATTTCACCCAACCATACCTAGTATAACGAGGAACCTCCCCCCCAGACTGGTCTCTGTCTGCTAGCTACATCCCACCCTCCCCCGTTTTATGTACCTGTGAACCAATAAATGTCCATCGTCTCCTGCCCAAACCAGTGTCCCATGAATCTAGGGGACGAGTCAAAGCTTTTGCACACCACAGGTTTTTAACCATCTTTCCATTTATTTCATAAATTGCAGATTTTGTTATTCTTGTTCGGCATGGGAAAGTTGAGTGAACAACTGTGCCCTTGCGAGGTAAAGTGGGCTACCCCACATGTTTGACCTCGACCCCCTTTTATTGAATATTTTCAATTGGATAAGTTGTTGTTATCCAAGTCACACCTCTGTGCTACCTATGATATATATCAATTGTAGGGTATAGGCACACCGATTTTTTTTAAAAAAAAATGTAAACTTTGGAGCTCATTTTCTCAAAACTTTGTTTTTGTGGGATAGCCCACATTACCTCTCAAGGGCACAGCTATAAATGGAAATATAGGTCAAATAAAACAAGGAAGATGGAAAGAGGATGTAACTGCATGTCCGACATCCTGTTAACTGGTTGTATGGTGATGGTATAGGCGAATTATAGGCTGTCCTTTACCATTAAATGCACTAGTCAACTGTTTCGTCCCAGTGGCAGTGTATCTGCTGGTAATCGCTGCGGTGCTTGACGACGTGCGTTTCCTGTACGTGGGCATGTCGCTGGTGTGGCGGTTCACATGCCTGCCGGTCGGCGGCTCGGTGACTGGGTAGCAGATGCTGTTTTTCCTGAGCTTTTGGTGACTTGCACGGTGACACACTGCCTCGGGGCCATGCAGTGGGAGGCACTGTCAGACATGGAAAGGGGGGTGGGATCTTTGTTAATGGGCGGCAGAGGGAGACTGCGATTCTCCCAGGATGGTATAGAAGCAGGTTTACCCCACCAGAGCTGTTTTATGGGTCTGGTCACGCAGGCAGCAGAGGTGATGGGCGTTTGTGTCACGTAGCTCTGCCTAATGGACATTCCAATAGGCGGAGACCATCGAGGGAGCGATAATCGATAGTTACGTTGGGTTAACCGTCCTACCGTTACCTTGTTATCTGTCTCTTATAATTTACTCCCTGGCGTTTTAAGGTGATCGGGCTGCCCGCGAAATTTTACTTGGTGAAGCAGAATCTGCTGCGACTCGGTGGAACTTGAGGGAAATTTTTAAGGGTGTGGTTCTAGAAACTGAAGGGATGCGAGAGCGGTCAGGGAGGTGCGTCTCAACAGGTGATCGACACCCTACGTTCACACGGACTTTTTCGGTGACCCCAGGTTTGGTGCCTCGGTCATCGGAGTCACGCCGGAGCGTGTGATTGGAGCCAGCGTCGCGGATCGTACCGATAATCTGAAAGGTATAGAAGCAGACAGGACCCTCTGACTGGACCTCGAACCTGGACCGTCTGTGGCTCCGCCCCTTCCATTCTCTGCGCCCTGTTACCCTGGAATCTGAAGCCCTTCTCGTGGGGATTTGTGCATTGATGAAGTGTGCTTACCACCCCACCCCAGCAAAAATCACAGTTTTTTGGGGAATGACTCCTCAGACTGTGAAGTAAACCATATCTTTAGGCTCGTTAAACCGGAGGATGCTCATTTTCTATGGAGGGGCGACGTTTTTTTTGATCCCCTATTTGAAATCTGTAATTGAGTTAATTATTACGCCCGTCGACCGTAAGTGGTAATTTGAGGCACTATGGGGCCCTGTAAGGGCTGCGGTATGTCACAAGGACCCCTTAGGGGCCCCCGAATGAGGCGGCTTGTGCTGCCGTTTGTTCTTCCATGTCCCTCATTTACATCTGACTGAGTTGCAGCGATAGTAGCTGGAGATGGGGGGCCTCGATCATGACCCCCCCCGCAAACCCGCAGGATTAGGCTTGGGCTGTGTGTTTGGTGACACATCCCCCTCTTTTTCTACTCCAGAATTTCGGAGGCTAGCTCCTCATGTCTTTTATTTATATATGTGATGTATGTTGTTATAAGTATAAAGTACGACAGCCGCTTGGTTCCCTTCCAGCTAGGAGCGTGGCTTCTAGTGGCTTGAAAATCACTTAAAAATAGCTGGATATTTGAGTGGGAGATCGGGGGGGGGGTGGGACTCATATTTTATTAAAAATGTGTGTAAGTGTCAATGCCGCTACACATTTGAGTGCTTGGCGGGTGGGGGGGCAGGCAGGCACTGCAGGTGTGACACCGACCAATCCTGCCCTTGTGTTCGTGACTGTAGAAAGTGGCAGCGACGAGGAAGGACGAGCTATTTGTGAATTTTTTTTTTTTTTTTTTTTTTTAAACCCGAACGAAGCTGTAATTTGAGCCTTAATGCTGCGTGAGGCGTGAAGGACCATAATGGTGATGAGCCACCCCCCCCCCCACCCCCCCACCACATTACACTCAGCTGAATGTAGGCGACATGCACGACCGTTGGAAATGGTGCTTCTGCAGTCAGAATGATGGCTCAGTGGTGCATGCTTCACACCTCCAGGCTCATGGGTGCCGTTCCTGTCCTGCTTCTGTGTATCTGCGTGGAGTGTGTGTGTGTGTGTGCGTGAGTTTGGTTTGTGAGTGTTCCTGGCCTTTGCGAGTCTCCTTTTACGGACTCGCCAGTTTCTTCCCACAATTCTAACGGGGATCAGATCACTTATTGCCACGTCGCTTGTCACATAGGTAGCGTACATGTGAGTGAAATGCTTGTGTGCAAAGCCTCTTGAAGCAGCCGTAATATGACAACGAATTAACAATCAATATAAGCGGTTTAAGCAGATGCGGTTTTAGATAGGTGTGTGTGTGTGTGTCTGTGTCTGTGTGTGTGTGTTGGCGTGCACCCTGCACTCCCCCACACGGACGCCGGCTTCTCTGAGGCCAGGACAGCGGTGATGGCAGGTGCATAGATGGCCGATGACAGGCTGCCGTAAGCCCTTCGCCGGAAGTGTTGACGTATTCCCTGCTTGGAGCTGGATCTTCGTCTTGTGTTTACCTTCTGCTGAACCCCTGTTGAATAGTAATGCCTGCAGAGATGCCAGACTCTCTCTATTCAGAGGAAATGCCACCATGCAGATTTTTCGTTTTCTGCTCGTTCATTTGTTTTATTTAGCACCTGTGGACATGTGGAAAAACATTTCTAACTGCAAATTGCTGACATAACTGTGGGCTTATTATTAACACTTTTTCACACTGGCGATTCGCATCGCTGTTTTAATTGGAGGAAGGTGTTGTCCTCCGGTCTGCGGGCCAATGAAAAGGAGCCGCCCTCCACATTCTACCGCCCCCGGCTGGCCGTCGGCAGGGATAACCGCGGCAGTGCTGTGTTAAGCCGAATTCACACACTTAGCGCAAACCAGATCCCCTGCAGTTTTTTTTTTTTGCTTAACTGGGTTTTTACAGTTATTGGCCTGACGGTGTTTTTTTGTTTTTTAATAAACATAGCAGTATTCTTGTTTTTTTTTAAAATTGGCAGTAACTTGATTGCGGTGGTTGTGTATATTCAGACCGAACCAGATGGCCCCATTTCAGTGCACCACGGCAGAGTTGTTCGGTGACTCCATTTTACTAAAGCTACTTCTGTAATAATGATCGAAACCAGGCGCGATTCCGCTGGGCTGGTCGCACTGCGCCTTCGCATGCCAAACATCTCTGACCTGAGCTAAGCTTGCAGCAGCCTCCTCTGAACTACAGGAGCCTCTCTCTACTGATTACATAACGTATGGCTTTAAGCTTGGCCGCTGGGTTGGCATTTGTGACGGGCGGCTATTGCCTTGTTTTGCAACAAAAGCTACTTAAAAACATTAACATCGTTGGATGACCTAGAGGTCCCTACCTGGATGGATGTGGGTATTTCGGTGGTAGGCGGTAAGCGTCAGCTCTGACGACAGCATGGGTTCGAGCAGCGCTCTGTCAGCCTATCGGAAGCGGTTCTGACCAAGCTGTGGAGTATCCAGGCACCCGAAAGTCCTGGTCTGGTACTTCCGCTATTTAATGGCACACTGATCTGATGGCCCGCACTTTGTCATTTTCCCTCTGGCCTCCTCCTGAGCATGATTACCTGACCTCTGAGGTGGAGGGGAGGTGTGATATATGGTGTGATTGGGGACCCCTTAACAGGGAATCTAATCAGACTGGAGTCAGGAGGGAGCATATTTTGTGCTCCCCGGCTTGGCGCTACTGCTGGATACCACTTGAGAGTTGGGGGGGGCGGAGGCAGCATTCGAGTGCCAGTCCCTGTGCTGCACCTCCTTCAACAGCACTGCCGTAGGAGGGCGGAGTCTTGCCTACCTCAGGGTCGAGGTTCATTACCTATCTTCCTCCGCTTGCCGTGGTCTGCTCTCGGCACTCTGTGATTAAGCCGGCGCCTCTCGTTTATTAAATTAAACTGTAAACACTCTCAATGGGCCAAAAGGCCTCCAAGCCAAGAGAAAATAAGTCTACTACCTGAGATTGGATTGCTGTGTAGGGCGGGTTGGACCTCAAGGCTCCTCTGGTGCAGGACAAGCTGAACACGTCTTGTGTTCATTTACATAGCTGGAGATACGCATAGTGAAACGGTCTAGGTTAGATATGAGGAGCTGTCATGGAAGTTTTACTTGCGCACAAATGTTTTGAAGGCAGAAGGAAAAATGATTGATTGTAGAGGAATTGGGTCCAAGCAGCTAGAGGAGACAGGACCAACCAATCAGATGTCTTGATCCTGCCTCGTCTGGTTGCCGTTCACCAATCACATTTCTTTCTGTCCTCAGAAATTTTTTTGTGTAAGTAAAACTCCCACGAACCAGAAATGAAGACTGAAGGCGTCCTCAGTTTTGGGAGCCCTTTGTTCTTGTTGGTCAGGGTGGGTGGACACATTTAAGTCCCCACCTCTGCATGGAATATATACAAGAGATGAACTCTATTGTTTGAGTCAGGCCATTCGTGACTCTCGGATTAGTTTTCGAAATAAACTGGGTGCCCGGAGTGGTTATAGCGATGGTTGTTTCCTTAAATCAGATGTTGAGGAACTTGCAATGGATGGGAGAACTTATTGAGAAAAATGATGCTTTGAGTCCTTTGATTTCCATGATTTCTGTCAGGTAAATGGCTGAATTGCTTGATTATGTACGCAGATATATACATGCGATAGGCCTTGAAGGGGAGATTATCTGTGAAGAGCCAGCGATCGCTTGTCAGCCTCCCGTTGGAAAGGTTGCTCAGTCAGATGTCATATTTGTAAATTAAGTTTAGTCATGCGGTTATTTAGGTGCCCAAAACAAGACGGCAGACATATTAAGCAGAGTATCGGATCCGCGGCGGTTTGTCCTAATTAATAGATCGATTTCTTTAGGAGATGAAGTGAAAGTACTTTGGATAAACTTCACTCTTCTTCAGTAGCTCCTGTGCTGAGATTTTGGCAGCTTCCCAAGATGTATTTTGTGCAAATGTAATTAAATTTGATTACATTAATCGTGTGTGTATTTTATTTTATTTTTTTTTATGCCCGGTGGGTTTCGTGCCTGTTGCATTTCTGCCTGCTTGCAAGGGGTGGGGTCTATGCATCCCTTGAGTTTATAGGGCAAAGCCCCAATCTTTTTGTTGAGATTTATTTATTTTGTTTCGATATTGTGTCTGGAGCCTCTGCCGGACTGAGGATGCAGATAAACTGCCTGAAGATGGATCCATCTCCGAGAAGCGCTGTGGTGACCTTCCCCCGCAATAGGTGAACCGGTGCTGAATTGCATGCCTATCTGCGACTCCGCAATTGCACTCTAGAGCGAATCGATGCATCTTACATTGGTGATCCATTTTCTTAAAGCCCTAAAGAATTTAAATCTGATCTGCTGCACTGTGCCTGTGAAATTTTTTAAATTTATTACAAATTCTAATGTTCTTTGAGTAAGTGAGCAAGACCCTTAAGGGAATACCAGCGGACAGGAGGACATTCGTTTGGAAACTCTTTTTTCTCTCATCACCTTATTTACTTGTCACAAATAATTTGCACACTTTCCAGCTGACGTTGTCAGCTATTCACTTGAGGTGATGTTTTTCTGCTTTTAAACGCTCACCGTTCCAGTGGGAAACAAAAGTGCTTCAGGGAGGGGGGCACTGGAACTGGAAATTAGAGGAAGAGCAGAGGAATCCTAGCCAGAGGACCCATTGACGGACAGGCATTCTAGGGGACGGGGACAGTCAAAGGGATGGACATCCAGAGAAGGTCCAATGGGAAAGCTTCTTGACAAGATGGGACGCCGGGATTGGACACTGTCAGGCTGATAGGAAACTCCGCCCATATGACTGAAATTTAAACGGACAGGGGAATCTTTCTTCCCCTGCATAAGATTTAATATAGATACACTTTCAGTGCATTATTCAATAAATTACATGAAATATTCATCCATCCATCCATTTTCCAAACTGCTTATCCTACTGGGTCGCGTGGGGTCCGGAGCCTATCCTGGAGGCAATGGGCACGAGGCAGGGAACAACCCAGGATGGGGGGCCAGCCCATCGCAGGGCACACTCGCACACCATTCACTCACACATGCACACCACTGCACCACCATGCCACCCCATGAGATATTCAACACTTTATTATAAAATAGGCTGTGTGCTGATGATTTTGCGCAACTGTAGGCTAATGTAAGTGTTCTAAACGTGTTTTTAAGGTAGGCTAGGCTATGGTATTTGTGAGGTTTAACGGAATGTAACCCCATCGAAATCCGGGGGGCACCTGTACGTATTAGAACTGCTTGCATGGCAGTGCTTCACGTTGGTTTGAACTCGGCATCATTGCCCCACGTATGGCATGGAGGTGCGTCTCCACCTCTGGACGCTAGCTTTCCTCCAGGAGAAAACGAGGCGTTGGGCACTTTCGTAAACGCCGGACTCCTCGCTGAGTGGCATATATCGGCCAGTCAGTGTCCTTAAACCTTGGTTTTGGGGACCAATCGCAGAGCTGGTTCATTTCAATTCAATTCAATTTATTTTTATATAGCGCTTTTCACAACAAGGTTGCCCCAATGCGCTTTACAGGAGTGTGTTTTGGAACATCCAACAATGATAACAACAGAACACAGAAACAGTGAAAATGGAAAAATGAAAGAGAAAGACAGCGGAGGAGAGGGACCAAAAACTCCCAAGCAGGGAGAAAAAAAACCTCTGGGGGTCCAAGGTCAACTGGCAGCCCAACCCCCCCGGGCACGCTAACGTTACTGGACGAAGGTAGAGAAGTAGCCGGATTGTTTGCTGGTTCATTCGCGATACCGGTGGCGGGCCAGTGATCTCCTGTGATTGGATGCAGCTCTGGGGTGCTGTGGAGGCTCTTATGGGTGGGGGGTAGTGGGTGAGTGGAAGGACCTGCGATCTAGATCAGCGGAGGACCGGGGAGATTTGGGGTCCCCTTGGAACGCGTTTCTTATAGAACCACAGAGTATTTTTAGACGTTTTTTTCCCACGGAGAGGAAAGTCGCTCCAGTTTCCAGGCCTAGCTACCAGGATACGTCCCTTTCGTTTTCTCACTCGGTGCTGCCACGTCCCCTCTAATTAATTCCCGTTTTTGTCTCACCTTTGAACTTGATGACTGTAGCAGACATCGCGGGGACACTATTTAGCCAGAATTTGGTTTTCTGAAAGTGCCTGTTATTTATTTTTATTATTATTATTATTATTATTATTATTATTATTATTATTATTATTATTATTAATTTTGTTTTTAACCAGGAGTGGAAATGTGCATAACCTGATCCCATCATGCATTGCAACTGGGGAAGAAGAGGGCACGGTATCCGGAATGTTCCCTCAACTCTTCATCCATTGTCCTAATGAGGGAGTTTCTGTTTCAGCCTCGATATTAATAGAATCCCGCGCAGGGATGCTTCACAGCAGGGGGCAGTACGATCCGGCTGACGGGGGTGATGCGCTCAGAGGCTGCTCTCTGCCTTTCCTCGCAGCGGCGAGGTGAGGGAGGATGCACCATGCCGCTAATTGCTAATTGCTCTTCCTCAACTGTGGGGGGGTGGTGGTGGTGGTGAAAGTGCCAGTTTGAGGCTGTGAGGAATGTAGTTTTTTCCCCCTTCTGGTTGGCACATCGCAGCCACCCGGCCAAAGAAGATGGAGTTTTACTCATCGCAAGTTGGGCTTTGGCTTCTGAATGAAAATCCCTGTACGGTTACGGAGGTAGGACATCCGGTCGGTCACAGTGACTAGGTTCAGTGAAAGAGTTTCCACGCTCTTGGATCAACTTCAATACAGTCTTTTTTGCCTCTGAGATTGAAGGTGGAACTTGATTTTTTTTTTTTTTGTGAAGGCCTTCCCATTCTGGGCCGTGTGTTCAGCTGCATTTGGATTATAACCGGATCTGTCTGCTGAGCTGGTTGACAGTGTGGGGGGGGCGGTATATGGCTCAGTGGGTTAGAACGCTGTGCCGGCGTTCGGAAGGTCGCTGGTTGAAATCCAAGCATCGGCAGAGTGACTTCAACGTTGAGTGACCCCCCCCCCCCCCCCCCCAGTCGCTCCAAGGATCATGTGACCGACCTTTCAATTGTACGGCACTTTGGATAAAAGCGCCTGCCGATTTAAATAAATTTAAAATCCTTTGGCGGGATCCCTCGATCCCACGATCCGCTATTTGTTTTAGATGGCAGATGCTGCTGTTTGTAGCTGTTGTACGAGATATTTTTATATGTATATAATATTTGTGTTTTCACCTGTTAATGCGGCTGGACATCTGCTCGGTTGACTTCAAGGTTAAGTACTATATCATGAGATTCCATGGTTCCATGGTGTGGTGCCAATCAATGGCTATTCATTAGTAGGTCCAGTTCGGTCACAGCAGCCGATTCGGGTCGAGAGGGGATTTCGAGGCTTCGGTGAGCAGCCCGGCACGAGCTCTGACTGACGGGTGGGTTGGCTAGTGGCCGACATGTGGCGAGGTCTCCGTATCTCTCCCCCCGCGCACAAAGGCTTGTTGTTTTATGATAGTGATTAGGCAGCTCGGAGAGCCACTAATGCATCTCCTCAATTTGGGCTTTATCAGACAAGTGGAAAAAGCAAGCAGATGGCCATTATGCTTTTTTTCCTTCTTTTTTAAATAAAAAACCCTTTGTTTCTGGATGAAGACGGAGAGAAGTCTTAACACTGCGTGTCCGAGCTCTGGTTAAAGACCTGCCTCCCCATCCACCGTCACTCACTAAGACCAACACAGAAACTGTATAATAATGTGTCTGCCGTTGGGTTTGTTTATTTTTAACCCCAGAATGCATCTGTCATTAAATTCTTCAGCTTGGGAAGAGGCATCAGTCACAAAGATGACCGTACTCGATGTCATCGGTGCGGCTGAGTGCCCCCTGTCCGCTTTATCTCGGGTCTCACGTGCACTCTAAGTGCGAGCCGGCGATTTTACAGGCGGTCTGTGCGGCGAGGCTCTCCTTGGTTGGTCTGGGGGCTGTTCATTCTTAGACAAAGTAGCGCATTCCTGATTAATGACTGTTTTTACAGACGCTTTGTTTCTGATGACATTTAAAACGAAGGTTAACTTTTCTGTATTGTGCCTCTATGAATTTTAAAAAGCCAAATTTAAGGTGGTGGTGGAAAATACTGGAAAGCTGGGATCTTCTCCTGGACCGGGACCCAGAGAAGGTCAGTTGCGACAGTATCTTGTATCGGTCTGTGGATCCACTTGGACGGTTTTAGCTGTCATTGTAGATGCCCTCATCCTTGGATTCAGAACCACATCGGACTCAATTTCCAGTCCTTTTCCGCCCTTGCTGGGTTTACCTACTGGGGCAGGATTGATGTTGTGAAGCAGAACAATCAACGTAAATTGATCAAAACGCCCCCCACTTTTTCAGAGGAACGGAGAATGTGTCTCTGATGGGGATCCGCTGCTGGTGGTTCCATCATTTTCCTGTTTCCTCCTCTGCACCAGTGTCATCCTGCTTCGATCTGCCCTGAGTGCTGTGATGCGGCTCGGCGCCCAAGCTGTCAGGACAGTTTGAGGACTGCGATACAGAATGAGTCGCAATTTAAGATTAACCAAAACCGTCTTGAATGTCCCTCCTGCCCCGACTTGTGCTAGGAACCGTGAGACATTGACGCTAATATGGTTTCCTGTTCAGATGTGTCTCTTGTCACTGTGTTGCGGGAATTCAGAAAAATATTAGGGACGTTCGGAAATTCAGGTTCAGAGAGTAAAAGTCCAGACCGGGATTTTGTTTCAACCAACCAGTTGAGCATAAAGAGTCAGTCACAGAGTACTCAACTGGTTGGTTGAAACAAAATCCCGGTCTGGACTTTTACTCTCTGGACCTGAATTACAAACTCTGGAAATTCATAGGCGTCCTGTTGGAGTAGTGGGTATTTTCCCCTCTTCTTATTGAATTTTTTTCTTCTTAAGTTATTTCATTCATCTCCTTGTTTGACTGCTGCTCTTTTCTGTCGCCGCTTGATGGAAATGCACAAGTGAAGGATTCGGCGGAACAATGGCCTCCATTCAGTCGTGCCTCTTTCAAGGCGGCTGAATTTTGATGGAAGGGGTTGTGGCCTTTTTGTTATGGATGAGGGATCGCCGGGAAGGGGGCGGGTTGGGACCCCTGTAGCCTCACGGAGGGCGTTGTGGTGTTTGCCTTACCAAGCATGCCTGGGACACGGTGCCCTTTCACCCGTCTTGAGTTCTGCTGCCAGGGCGGCTGTGAGTACCGGTTAAGTGGACCAAATTGCTTCAGTTTGTTGCAGTGTAAACAGTCCAGACGTTCACCTAATAATGGCCTCCTGATGTCAGCGTAAGAAGAAGTCTGATTGGATGGTTAATTGCACTAGTGTGAGTGCGTGAGAGCCGCGTAGACGTTCAGGAGCTTTGCATATCCCACTCCAGTAAACACAACGGCATCTGTTAAACTGAGTGACCTACCAATTGAGCCTGTTAATTCTGCACCCCAGCCTCTTGTATACTTAATTTAATGACTTCAAGTTCCATAGCAAACACTCTTACAAAGGAGCTACCTGCCGATTTAACAATGCAAGTAATTTGTGCAGCTGCAAGTTCCGTTTTCCCGACGCTTGTTGCCGTGTTGTTCAGTTCAGACGATAGCGCTACACCGACGGCCTTATCGTCAAAAGACCTGCGTGTCCATTACTCTGGGCTTCCCACTCCCGGTACTAGAAACATTTTATTGACTAGAAGTCAGTCCCAGTAAATTGGCAAAGAACACACCAGAAGGGCTGGAATATTCCAGAAGCTGTAGTCGCCGGCTGCCTGGCTGCTGGTAAATGTCTCTCGGTGGCGGTGGAACACCTTTGTCATTGAAAGAGATGTCAGTTTTATACTATGAATTTTTTTTTCCCCTTGCGGTATCCAAAAGCAATGGTATCCTCAGTCCCTGATTGGATGGATCCTTAAATGGGCGGAGCTTCTGCGTCAACAAGATGGGCCGGCGTTGGCCGTGTTCTGTGAGGCTCCCTACCATGTGTTCTTTGCCCTTTTCTTGTCTGTGCCTGGCGCTCATCACATATGCTCACATAGGCTTCTGCGTAAGCGGCAACTCGTTCTGCTGTTTTCTTAAATGAATGTCTAAGCCGTCGGACGTGACCCTTCACAGGATGCCTGCTGAGTGGGGTTGCTGGCTCCTTGGAGCTATTTCTGTCCATTCCACCTCCCTGTCAGGGTGACCGTTCTGTTTTCTTTGGTGTTGAGATGCCATTAAGGGATATTGGGTGTCCCATTTACTATTTCACGAAGTCCTACTATGGCTACAGGCAGGTCTTACAAAAGCTTCATTAGTGAACCTCTCGGCCGTAATGGGGCCTGACAGCAAATCGAGGGAACTGTAAACTGAAATGGCACGTTAATGAAACGTGAACAGCCCCAGCTTTTTAAGCTACATATATTTCTCTATCTATACTAATGCTGTGTGTTTGCCCCCAATGTGATTGTTTGGTTTACATAATTGGGGCCACAGCCCACTTCCATAATGTTTCTGCTCAGTATAGCAGCGTTAATATATTAAGATCTTCAGACGCACCTTGCCATCAATCGCGTCACTGTACGCAAATGGCGAGAAGCGCTTCAGTTCTGATGAAATTTAGTAAACAATAACAGCTTTGCTCTGTAGTTCTCTATCTCCCGCCTTGCAAACTGTCACCTTCTCGTCGTGCGTTCCCTCTCCTACTTGCTCCTTGTGGTCAAGCTTCAAATATATCGTGTTTTTTTTTCTCCCATGTCTGGATCTACGATTGCAGCCACTTTGAAAACAAAATGAAGGTCTTGTAATGCGTGTCTCTCTCTCGTCCTGCCTGATCTGAGCCCTTGAAATCTCATGGATTGTTCTTGCGTTATGAAGGTAGCAGACAAAATAAGGTCACCTCGACTTGGTTTTTAATAACAATTCTGCTTATATCACCTGAGGTCGTCTCAGTGCTGCGGGCACATGCCATTTAATTTGAGAGAGAAATGATTTTCTGCAGTTACACTGTCAAAGGCAGAAGCTGAACTTATTTTTGTATGCTGGTTTGGATAGAGCAAGCTGGCAAAGGCAGTCGGTAGTTGAACCCATATGAGTTTCCAACAGTATTTCAGCTTTTATTGACAAACTGCATGAAATAAACTTTAACATTAATTTCCTTTGGTGTTTATCCCCCCCCCCCCCATTTATAAATCTGGCACTGCAGCGTTGGAATGCTGATTTCCATGACTTCTGCTCTTTATTTAGATTTTAAAATAAAATTGTCAGTATCTCCTCTTCCCTAGAAGTAATCCTGTTTTTTCAAACGTGTGCAAGGAATTTGTTCAGGTTATGCAATTTTTTTTTCTCTCCAGATTTTGTCTAAGAGGACTAGAATACTGGCCATTCAGATGAAATACTCCAAATCTTACCCATTTTACCTGCCTGTAATCCTTGAAGCACTTTTCTGCAGATACGTTAATTCCATTGCTCTAAATCGGTTCTCCATTTGCCAGCCTACGGGTAGGAAACTCCCACTTAGCTATTTTTCTAACCCTTCCCATCTGAGGCCCACGGTTGCTGTTAGCAATATCTGTTTAATTCTTCTGAAACTGAGAGGGAAAGAAATCAGAGGGAACTGTTAAAATTGGGCTGTGTTTCACTGGGACGTCATTAGCTGGCGCGCAGGCCTTTGACGCTGATGTTCTGTGGCACTTAAAGTTATTTCACTTCAAGGGAAACGGGGGCCGCCCTCCTTCCCGTCCCCGTGACCTCCGTCGTTCATCAGAAGGAACACCTGCGAGGTGCATGACCCCACTGCGACAGGGACTGCGTAGTAATCAGAGGCACCCGCTCTGCCCCCTGACACACCTCTTTACCATTGTCCCCTTCCTTTGATGTCTCCTCTGTGCTGCTGATTGGTCCGTTCCCCACCCAGCTCCCCCGCCTCTCCTCGGATTCGCTGTGAGCATTATGGGAAGCCACCTGGGTTGCCTTTCTCCCGCCTTTCTCTTTGAAAGCACGATAGAAACAAGACATATAGCACTAAATGCGCACTGTTCTGCACATCAGCCTACTTAAAAGCAGGGTATTTCGTGGAATATATTGAAATATTCCGTTTGGAATAAAATGCTAACAGCCGAGCCTCCTTTACTTTGGCAGTAGACTGTTCAGTGAAGTTGTACTTCGTGCCTGTAAGTCTTGAAGGTTATACATAAAGCTTAGGTGTTTATTGCCCGGTCAACCTTTACTGACTGCTTATATGCTAGTTATGGTTGCAAAATGATTCTCCACGGTCAAGTAATGGTCACAGAAGCACTGTTAAAGGAAGCTCAGAAGATTCTGTGCATCTTTGATTGAGCTTCAAACTGACCTCTCCA
Source organism: Brienomyrus brachyistius (assembly GCF_023856365.1). NCBI lineage: Eukaryota > Metazoa > Chordata > Actinopteri > Osteoglossiformes > Mormyridae > Brienomyrus > Brienomyrus brachyistius. The sequence goes on along the minus strand of NC_064536.1, from coordinate 5,063,797 downwards.
ATGATGGGGCTCTCAAGCCCCCCACCCCAGCTTGACCAATAGAAGACCCCACTTTTCACCACAGGGAACATCACAGAGCCTTAAGCCTTGGGTGTGAGAAGCGGGACAAAGCTTTGATCACTAGCCAGCTGAATCCTCTAGCCCCACGCCAACCCCTCCCCACATTCGGTTTGTCTGCTTTCTTCACACCGTTGTCCGTCTGATTTGTCCCTTCATGGCACCCATCTGGGTGTTGCTGTGTGGGGCCCTGCCAGGGGCCTGGAGATGGTGCCGTGGTCGCTGCTCTTCCCTGCAGGAATGTGCCCCCTGGAGGCCATTTCTTGTCGTGCCTCGCAAGGCTGTGCTCAGCCTCCTCTTGGCGCGACTGACGCCGCACGCTGGCTTTTCTATATTTCTATTTGTTTTAAAAATATTTTTTTTCCCCCGTAAAGTTGTGGTGCATGAGTGGGATCTGCTGCCATAGAAACAAGCGTACAAATATATTGGGGGGGTGGGGTGCTGCTTTGTCGCACTACCTCTTTCCAAGGACAGTTTCGTTTCTTTCTCTGACTTAGAATCCACCAATCATGTGTGTGTGTGTGTGTGTGTGTGTGTGTGTGTGTGTGTGTGTGTGTGTGTGTGTGTGTGTGTGTGTGTGTGTGTGTGTGTGTGTGTGTGTGTGTGTGTGTGTGTGTGTGTGTGTGTGTGTGTGTGTGTGTTTTTAATCCATATCTCCATATTTATTTGTGGTACATGGTATTAATTCACGCTGGGTAATCACTGTTTTAAGCCGTGTTGGAGCTCTGCGCTCACTTGTGGGGGGTGGGGTGGGCGGTAGTGATGCAACACAATAACGGGGAGGGGGGGGGGGCCGCCAGCCATAGCAGAGCCTTCCTCCCACGGGCCCCTCCTCTCCCTCACGTGCTGTGCACTCCGCTTCCTGAAGTTCCACTGATCCTCCACAGACTACATGTGTCTGGTTCGAGGTTCCAGTTCTAGGTCGATCTTCTCCTGGGGAACCTTCCTCTGACAGCTGCTGTTGGCTCTGCGGAGGGCCGACACCCGGCCCGCCACCTCTGTTACAGTGGTACCAGTGCGTCTCTTCTAGAAGCTTCCGTCTAATTCTGCTTTTTCTGGCAGGAAGCAAAGTGCGTTCACTGCGTTCACTGATGTTTTTTTTTCCGATTACCCTCCTGCCCCCCCCCCCCCCACCTTCTCTGTCGATGGTGGTTTTTCAGGAGGCAGGAGGGGTGACCGGTCCCCCCTGCTTCAGTGCCGCCTGCCGCGATCGTGGCGTCCGGGCCTCTGTAGAGGAGCAGGCCATGCGAGATGTGCGGCAGATGGCCGGCGCCCACCGATGGGGGGTCCGGGGGGGCTAGGCGCAATGCAACAGATGGGAACACTGAAGCGCTGCCCAGCGCGCCGGCCTGCCAGGAGATCCCCGTGTCCACGCTGCGGAAAGATCCGGACTCGGGACCCACGGGGGGGCCACGAGGGTGCTCGGCCTCTCGTTTGCTGTACTGTTAAGGCTCAGAAAATATCAACCCCTTAATTGTCCAAAACAAAAAAAAGAGTAGAGCTTGTTAAACATCAATTGATGTTTGTGGTTGTGGGCCTGTCATGTGACAGGGCACAAGGTGTAGCTGAAAGACCAATCAGCTGTGTACGTCTTAACGCTGATCAGTCACGACGTTTACAGAGCAAATAAAGCAAAGAAACGTAATCAGTAATTCATGCATGGATTAAGCTTTCGGACACAGGCTACCCAGAATGCCATTCAGCCGGGCCCATAAACCAGGGTTGTCTCAGTTCTACGTTTTCTGGTTTCGTTTAACCAGAACAGGCATCTCAAAACCACCGCGTCTACTGAAAAAGTTCTCCGAGGCCCACCATCTCTCCAAGGGGCACCAGCACGTGGGAAATCAACCGCAGTTACAGGACATGGTCTGTCAAATTTTTTTAAAGGGCCTACAGATGAGGCACATTTTTTGCTTTGGAAATTTTCCTGAAAATATTACGGGATTTAAATTTCGCAGATTATCGTGTCGGTGTAGAGATACAGAGCTGTTTTTTTTTTTTTCTTTTTTCTCCGTCATCCAGTTTTCAGGGTTTATCGCGCAAACGGTTAACGGACTGGCGACACATTTTGGCCGCGGTAGCTTTCCGCTAGCTAATGCTAACGTGGCCGTCCGCCGTAATGCGGCGAACAGGAAATCTGCCGCCTTGGCCGGCGCGTAGCGAGCAGCGGCCCTCTCTGGGCACGATGGATCCCGCCTCAAACCGCGCGGGTCCTGCTGACGTGAGCGCAGCCATTGAGACGGTGCTGTGCTGGCGTCATCACGACAACCAGATGGTGTGCTTTGGCTCCGGTCTCCCTCTGCAGGCCACAGGGTTTCCTGCTGGCGCAAGTGAGCGGGTAAGAGTTTAACAATCTTAACCATCGGCTGCGCTCGATGGGCTTATGGTCGCGCTTGACAAACGTGCGCATTTACAGGCAGATGGAATTCTGTCCATCACTGCCCTTGCGAGGGGGTTGGGGGGGGTCATTTTTGCTTCTTACCCCCTGGATAATTGGGTTTTTAGGTTAGTAAAGCCCACTCCCCAGAATATAATGCCAAGCGATATATCTATATATTATATTTCTTGTGATGCTTGCTTGCCAAAATATCATTTTATGGAATAAATTTTCCATTTTCCTGAAAAATAAACACCCCTCAACCCTCCGGAATAAGTGGTGAGAAGATGGATGGAGCAGAAAATAAACGGTAACGAAGGCAATCATATGCGTTAAAGCAGCCCCCTCCCCCAGTATGACCCAGGTGGATTGTACTGTGCGGTGTCGCTTTACAGCACCATTTCATTAAGGCTGCACCCACTAAAATAAAAATTCTGAAACGGCGATGTTTTTGCCCCGTGTCCCCGCTTCGGCAATGGATCGATCACCCTGCACTTTCCGTTTCGACGTGGGGCTTTTATTTTGTTCCTTTCCTTGCCGAAAACGTCTCCGACGTTGTGATCGATCACATCTAATAGTGTTAAAAATGGATCTGTCGCTGCAAGTAGCTTACATTAATGTGGACAGTGACTTGTGGATGCTAGTTGCATTTGGTTCATGGGTCTTTTGAAGCACTTGCCTGTTTGTGGGCGGAAGGCCTCCTCTCTTCGAACGACTGGCACTCCAGGCTTGCCTGTGTCTTCTGCCGGATGCCGGTGGCTCCCTGGCTTTTGTTTTTTCCCTTTGTGGCGCCGGACGCCACTCCCAGTCCGAGATGAAAGCTTTTCCCAGTCACCAACGTTTAAGTATGATGGATGATGCGAGCGATGTCTTCCAGCATCCCAGCGTGCACCTAAATGCACCACTGACATCTTTATTTAGAAAGGTGTTTTATCACTGCCGACTGACATCACTTCCTGTGTTGTTGCATGATGGATACCCACTCTTCGGGGGCTTCAACTGTGGAGTGAATATTGACTTTGTTGACCCCTTGCTGCTCCTCTGTGCTAACTTTGGGGTCTCCCCTTTCACGAGGGGCGTCCCTCTCCGATAGGTCGACTGAGCTCTGCGGTGTGTCTCATTGAGGCTCTCGTAACTCCCCAGCATGTAAATCTCAGCCCTTAGTGCTGTATCATGCCGCCCTGCCCAGAAGCTCAATGCTGTCAAGTGTGGAAGTTAAAGTGCAAAGTTTTGACACCTTTATTGTCGGGGAGGAGGGTGGGGCTTTAGAAACCTCAGCAAAAAAGGTTTCTTGCATCAATCCCAGATCAATGTATAAATAATAAGTCAATGTAAGTATGTTTGTAAATATGTGCAATGGGATATTTTATGGGAGCTGCTCAGCTTAAGAGCGTCATGTCAAAGCTTGGGTCCCTATTGGGCGCCTGGGTCCTTAACCGTCAAGATGCTTGAAGAAAGGCTGGTTTCTCCATTTCTTTTTTTAATCTCCTACGTTTATTCGCTCTAAACTTCCATTTACCTGGCTGATGAGTCAGTCTCACCCATCAGCGTGCAGCTTCTGAGCTTTGATTGAAGCACCATCCTTGCTTGCCTGGCAGATCTTTGCAGATGTTCTTCCAGACTTCGTGGTTCTGTAACGGCTGGGTGGCTAAGTGATTTGGTTCTTGGTAATTAGTATGGCCAAAACCACAGAAGTGGTCTGTGGGTCATAGCTGTAAATTCTGAAGTTCTTCACATCTTATCCGGCTTTGGTTGATCATTGCGAAACATCTGATCCGGATGCTGCGTCTTTGGCTTTTTTGCTCAGGTTGCTGTGGTTTGTGGAAACGATGGACACTTGTGGAATGAAAGGCTCTTTGAACTGCCTCGTCGTCACTTGTTAAAGCTGTTTAAGCACAGTGTGTTTCCTGGACTTGGCTGGTTGGCTTCTGTTTTAACGTTACGGCCTGACAACGTGGTAGTGTATTGATTTAGCAGACTAGCTTCTCGGTGTATGTGTTCAGTTTGCATGTTTTCCCTGTTTTTATACAGGTTTCATTTGCTTACAGAGATCATCTTTTGCGTTGGGTGAAACTGTGTCTCTATATCGCCCGTAGTATCTGACTGTCATGCTCTGTGCCCTGTCTTATGGACTGACATCTTGTCCCTGGTGTCTATTTCTCATTGCCCTGAACTTTCAGGCTGTGGGTTCACAGAGAACCTGTACTGAACCAGATGTATAGAAGATTATCCAGAGCAGTTCCCAGTTTTTTTTTGACCCATTTCTACTTGTGGATGTATGTTAGTTATTCAGGTCCCTAACATGCAGGTTCCAGTGGTGGCTGGGTAGCTATTTAAACCTACTAACCACTGTAGTTCCTTGTTGACCCAGTCCAATCTCATAGTACCTGCTTGTGCAAACTCTAACCTGGTATTCATTGCAGATACCAGACCACTAGCCAGTGAATGAAGCTGGGAAAGTAGCACTGGATTTGCCATACCTGGCTTTGGCGTGTGTGTGTTGGCATACCTGGACTTGGCGTGTCTACGTTGGCATCCCCAGTTCACCCTGTTGGTATCTGTGGCACTGACGCTGTTCCTCCCAGTGGGTCCAGTAATAGAGAACATGCCTCACAGCACATCCCGTCACCTTTTACTGAACTAACTGCTTTCCTGAAGCAAGTATGAGGTGTCCAGTGAACAAAATCCCCCTTGAGAGTCATGACCTGGTCTTGTGTAACTTGTTTAAATTTTGGGTTAAGAACTAGGTGATATTTCCCATGCAGAATATATGCGTAGCAGATACTGCAGGTTTTTTAAGACTAATGCCTTCACAGTCAGTGTTTTTGTTCATCTTGCATATTATCTCCATGTACAGTGTGTGGCTGAGTGCATATATGAGAATGAGATTATCCTCTTACATTGTGTTCCAGAATGCAGTTCATCTCATCTGATACAGGTGGATGACGTCCCATGGTTAAAACGTGGTAGAGACGTAGTTTTCACTGGAAATGGTTGTCAGCTGTCCTCCTATTCTCGTCTGCATTACATGATGATGGTCATGTGACGAGGCGTGATCTCCAAGCCGAACCTTTCAAGTTTGCCGTCACGCTTTGAGCAGACGGGTGCAAACATCTGTTACCTGCACTGAGACTCTGGATAAGGGAGTGGAATCTCAGGGCCGGGTCTGCTTCTCTCATATTTTGTATCTCCAACCCTCAGGTTCTTCTGAAGGCCTCAGGTGTACAGTGTCTCGGGGAAGGTGGACGTGTCTGCTGTGCTGTCCCGTGTGTGCAGTTCTCCATTTAGTGACGGACCGCCAGCCTACCTTCCATCATCATTAAAACGAGAGGGGAGACTTTTATGGCCACCAAACTGGCCACCCTGTGAACCCCACAGCCATAATGTCATTTTGTCAGTACTCACCTACGTCTGTCGTTTGGTGGATTAAATCCTCTTTCTGCTTTTAAGTGCACCGCCATAGCAATCTCAAGCTTCTACAATATTGAGCTGTGGGTCTGTCAGTTTTCTGTACATGTTTATCTAAAACGGCGCTAAAATAATTATTTTGACTTTGAGCACTGGGCGCAGGAAGATCCATCAGTGTTAAGATGTGAACCAATTGGCGGGTTGAGTGATTGCATCTTCACGATGATAATGGCTTGTCACTTGGCCTTACTGGCACATTACGTTTATGGTGTTTTTGTGTCAGTCATCTTTGTGTCAGTCATTGCGAGGCTGAGTCCCACATGATGTAGGCCTCAGTCGGCCTGTTTTATGGTAGCCTAAGAGGTTAACCCCCTTGGTCAGAATCAACACTGGAATAAGCAGATGGTTATGTGCTTTATTGGCCATATTTGTGGCCCTAATGTTGTAGATGCAGCCCTTGGTTGGGATGGAATCTAGAGGCCAGGGAGGGTCCTGGGATGCCTCTTCTAGTCTGATTCCCAAGTAGGATGCGCCAAACTGTGAGTGTGCAGCCCGCGGTCACGCTTCCCCAGTGAGTTCAGCTTGAGTGAAAGCAAACTTGATTTGTTAGGGTAGTAATATAATGTTTTACATCCGTTGTCGTTTAAATTATCCATATTAACATAGTGAATGCATATCGCTATTGACAAAGTAGCATTTCATGTCAATACACCGGTGTACTCAGTGCATCGTTGATGGTACTAATGTTATTTAGAACTCTAGATAATGGGTCTTTGGCATTATAGCTCATCCCCATGGGAGCTCATCAGTGCCGTACTGCTTACCTGGAAATGTCTACGTTCTAGGCTTCAGGTTCTGGGCTACTGTCATAATAAACATCATAAATCTCATAACATCATAAACCTGACGCATCCATGCTGAGTGATGTGTGTGTGTGTGTGTGTGTGGGTTTGCATAGATCACATTTGGGGACCAAAATGTCCCCAAAATGCGGTAAAACCTGAAACTTCCTTCCTGTTGGGGACACTTCTTCAGGTCCCCATTTGGATAACCTCAGTTTTATAAAAATCTGTGAATGCAACCAGAAAAGTAAAAGTGCCAAAAGTCTTGTATTTTGGTTGGTTACTTATGGTTAAGAGTAGGGCTGGGTGGGGGTTAAGGGTGTCGTGATTGGGATTAGGGATTTTCCCATAGAAATGAATGGACAGTCCCCATTTAGATAGGAAGACCAACTTGTGTGTGTGTGTGTGTGTGTGTGTGTGTGCACGTGCGCATGAGCATGAGCAGGTGACCCTGGGTGTGTGTTCGTCTCAGCGCTGAATGCTGTCCAATTTTTTTTTTTTTTTAGAGCAGTAATCTATCGATCTGTGTATTTTTTTGCATGTAGCTGAGCCGTACTGAAGGCTGTTCATGTTTTCCTGGTGACGCAGCTCTGCCCGCATTGCCGTTCACCTTTTTGGCTTTTTTTAAGGCTATCGGGGCCACACCCCCCAGTGGAGCTTGAGATGAGTGCTTTCACACCCTGATTAGTAGGGTCAGCTGTCGCTGTCCACGCCGGGCTAAAAGCACGGCCCCCTGAGCATGCCGTGATGAATAGGGCCCCCGGGCCCCCCCGGAGATTCGGGTCATGTTTGGCTTGTGCGCGTGGCTCTCGCTCATGCCATCATCGATCCTCATGGAGCCTGAGAGCTTGGCAGGTCCCCCGGTCAGGCTGGGGCCATGCGTCAGTGCCCCCCTTTGTACTTCCCTCTTAGCCGCTCTAACACACTGCTCCTTTGTTTCCCATCTACGCCGTCTCTCTCTTCCTTGTTCCTTCATTGTCTTCCTATTCATCTATTTCCTGTGTTGGTTTCCGTCACTGACTGAAACCCATTGATTTTTTTTTTAAATTTTTTCTTCTATTTATCCAGAACCTTCATGAGTGTTCATCTTGCTGACCAGGAAGATCGGTGATCCAGTGTTTTTTTGTTGTTTATTTTGGTGTTGGACCCTATCGGAAGGCTTTTGTCTTTTTAATACCAGTTTCTGTGTATCCTGCATTATGGTTTAACAAAGCATAGGACCAGTTCATTAAAAAGAAATGGCTCTTAATGAGTTTGATGCTGTAGCTTTGGGCAGAGTTGTTTCAGAATGAGTAATGAGCTCACACCACGTTGCGTAACTCATCCTGTGGGCAAGAGACATGCAAATGCGCGGCTGGCGGTGGTGGCGTGCGACGTCGGGGTGGCGTGGCGGGGAAGGGGGTCTTCCTGTAAGGCGGGCGTTCGAGCGATCCTCCGGACACCTGAAGGAGCAGGCGCGTTCTACCAGTGTCTCGGATGGCAGAAGGCAGTGGATAGTGCCGGGGAGTGGGGTGGGGGGTTGAGCCGCATGTGAAGTACTGTGATTCATCTGACTGATTCCCCCTCCCCTTCTCCCCAATAGCCTGCTGTTAAAGAAAGCCGTTACTATGGTGATGCTGCTATCGCTCCGAGCTGCAATAGTAAGGTCATCGAAATGCTGCATTGCTGAAGAGGCTAATTTTCCCTGGTGGAGATTTTAAGTTATAGCGGTTTGTGGGGGGGGGGGGGGGGGGGATGTGTGTTAACACGTGGAGTCATGGTGTGAATGGAGTCTGACCCCATGGTTATTGTTCTGCCGTTCGTATTCCATCCATCCATCCATTTTCCAAACCGCTTATCCTACTGGGTCGCGGGGGGTCCGGAGCCTATCCCGGAAGCAATGGGCACGAGGCGGGGAACAACCCAGGATGGGGGGCCAGCCCATCGCAGGGCACACTCACACACCATTCACTGACACATGCACACCTACGGGCAATTTAGCAACTCCAATTAGCCTCAGCATGTTTTTGGACTGTGGGGGGGAAACCGGAGTACCCGGAGGAAACCCCACGATGACATGGGGAGAACATGCAAACTCCACACACATGTGACCCAGGCGGAGACTCGAACCCGGGTTCCAGAGGTGTGAGGCAACAGTGCTAACCACTGCACCACCATGCCATCCCCGTCCGTATTCTCTTGAAATTTTTACTTGTTTTGTTCTTGTGTATCATAGAGTGGGGATGTGGTCCATCGCTGCTTGCAGTGTGTAGCTGCACCAAAAGGATGAAAAAGACTGAAGTTTGCACTAATTTTCCAGCGAGCGCTTTTTTTTGTCTTTTTGTCAGGGAGGGGCACTTCAGGATCAATGCGTCCATTCGCTTAGCAGAGCGGGAATTCTCTGCTGTAGACCTGACGCAGCGATCCTGGCGATGACGCAGCGATCCTGGGGCCTGGCTGAAGCAGTGCTGGCCTCGATCGCTCAGCATCCAGGTCTTGGCCATCCGAGTGTTCGCAGGACGGCACTTTCGGGGGTGGCCTCGTTTAGATTCTCGCCTTGTTCAGTCGTGTGGGTCGCTGTGGCATTTTCCTTTGCTTTACTTGCCGTAAACTTGCCTTAACTACACCCCAGATACGACAGCTCATGTTTATGCCGCTGCTATGAAGCATATCAATAAAAAAAAAAAAGCCAATGAAAGTTATTATTGTTGTTTTTAAAAAAAAATCATTTCCTGTGTGGCTTTAAGTTTCTTCCCTAAGATATAAAAGTGGAGTTGTGTTTTTATAGCTCCATGAAGCCGGCCTCGAACTGCATATGTGGCCGTTAACTGTGGGGTGGGGGAGCGGGCAGCCGGCTGGACAACAGCGGCGCTTCTGAGCTTCGACGGGGACACTTGAGTAAGATGACTGCGAAGCCGCTGTATCTGGGGGAGGATGAGGGGATTAATAATAATATAGCCGTTCTGGTTTTGGAGAACAGGAGTCCGGAAGGGAAGCAGGGAGATGTTTAGCGGGAAAAGTTGTCCCTGCAGATGCAGGATGGGGTGTGGCAGCAGACCGACCAAAGTGCCGTGTGTTAATTTTCATTTTCATCGCGTGTGGTTGATTTTTGTTTTTTTCCTGATAGAGGTCAGGGGCTTTCGCTGGACTGCTTCTCTTAACTCTCGTAGCGGTTATCTTGTGAGGAAAATGTACCCCAGAGCTTTGAGGAACCCCTCTATATCCATAGTGGTGGGTAACTCTGTGGGGGCTCGCAGTCAGCATGTGGGACTCCTTTTCTTGAAATAAATAATTTTAATCGTGACAAATGAGATTTTTTTTCCCTCCCTACCTTCCCATCAAAGGCGTTTTGAAGAGGTGGGATGGCGTTGGCGTCTGGGCAAAGTGCCTCAGAGCTCCTCCCTCTCTTCACCTCCGCTGTAAATCTCGATGCCTCGCTGTTTAAATTCTCGCCATCGCCCCGCACATCCATGGGTGGTGTTCTTTTTTTTTTTCCGCCCTCTGTTGAAATCGGCCCCCCTTGTGCACTCCGGTTTTGCAAACAGCAGGCTGCCAGTCATTTTTGTTTGATTTTTTTGCCACAGGTCTACATGAAGTGACATTTTACCCATAATCCTCTACTGGATACGCAGCCAGAAGATGGATGGATTATTATAATTTTCCTGGAAATCGGGATATTTCCTTCGCTGCTCAGATTTCGCACGGGGTTTGGTTTTCCTGACAAAGTGAGACGTATTCTTTGCCATTTCACGGTCCAGCGGGAGGAAGCTGTGATGTCAGCGCATGAGTGTGGTTCCGGGACAGTCCCCGTCCAGTGTGATACTGTCCCCCTTGCCGTTTTTCCGCAATCCCATTAAGCAGCTCGCACTCAGCTGCTGTATCTTGGAGTCGATTCTGCATTTCCTGTCCTTTCCCAAAAGGTGGTTTTTATTACACATGGTAATAAACAAAGATGCAAAAAAAAAAGAAACAGGTCACCCCTTAGAATTGGAACGGAGGTCTTTTTTTAAAGCACATTTAATCATTATTCATTTCTATTTATTATGGAAACTTGCTGATGTGAGAAGGTACGTTATAGCTGTGGTTGAAGAGAGCGCCGGCAGGAAAGTGCTCCCTTCAGCAGTATAACAGGACGGTAATGGACACGGTTCTCCCCAGATGGATGCAGAGAGAGAGAGACTTTTTGCTGATCTCTATATTCCTGGACCCGCCAGTCTCTGATAAGACTTCTGTGGCTGTTTGGGTTAGGATGTATGTGTTGTGGGGGGGCGGGGGAGGGTCTCCTTACTTACAGGTTTTATAGACTGAATCCTGCTTCATGTCCATATTCTGTAGATAATCCTATCGCTGCCTGTATTTGAACTCCGGCTTTGAGTTTGTATAGCCCTATGCTTTCGGCTGCAACCCACCCATACATCTGAATCTTAGTATCCCTGAAATGTGTTTATTTTTTTTTAATACTGCATGGGGTACAGTGTGGTAGTTTTAGTTGTGTGTGTTATTCATTCTTTGTAAAGCACTTCGTTGGTTTAAACTAACTTGACTTAAAGCTCTAGAGAGAGTGTATGTTCTATAATTCAATGTCCACTTTGTAGTTTAATGTATTCGTCTTTGGCAGAGTGCTTTTGCAGCCCTTACTGTAGGGTCTGTTTGATAGCTTGAGGTTTGGTTGTCATGTATGTATGCTTGTCTATTAGGTGGGGGGGGGGGAATTTATACAGAGGGGCTAACCTTATCGTTAGCCAATGATATGCTTTGAATTGGTGAGTGACAGGGGACTGGCACTCCAAAAGCCAATCAACTATCAGCCTGGTCCCTAGCCCCTGTGGCCCCGCCCCTGTATGCACTCATGGCGTGTGCACATTTGGTCTTGTCTTGGCAGGGAGGTGACACCCAATGGCTGTTCTCTCTGGTTGTCACCACGATGGCTCCTTTGCTTGTTTATCACACTGAATCAGGAAAAGTGGCCCTTTTCTTGTGTTTGTGATGGGCTTGGCTTGGGAGGGGGAGGTACATTATATAATGACGATGGTGGCAGCCTCTTTGGGGGGGGCTCTTGTACACTTCTGCCTTGGCCAGCTGCTGACTGCAGAGCCCTGGGGTGCCATGAAGACTGTGAGGGGGTGGATTGTGATCTGGGGGTGGGTGGGTAGCGTGATAATAGTGAAGTGGCTTCTTCTGTCTCTCAGCAGATTCATTCTAGGTCATCCTCTTGCTGTCCCAGGTCAGGCTTAAAAATAAATGTGCTCCAGCTGCCACCTGATTGGCTAATCATTTTCCAGAAGTCCATCTCCCAGAGTTCTTTCCTTTGCTGACGATGATGCCGGTTTTCCGAGGACGCCGGGCTTTGTCCAAATGGTAAACTTGGTGTCCCGCTGAGTCTGTTCCTCCTGCATCAGTTTTTTTTTTTTTTTTTTTTTTTTTTGCCGTTTACCTTTTTAAGAATTTTTAAGGCTATTGGGGCCACACCCCCCAATGGAGCTTGAGATGTAGTGCTTTCACACCCTAATAAGTAGGGTCAGCTCTCGCTGTCCACGCCGGGCTAAAGGCTGACCCAGCGCGGTTACGTTTGGGGTCTCGGCAGAATCACTTTACATTTCTTTCCCTGAATGATCGGTAGGCATGACCTTACAGTCAGATTTTCATGTTTTTGTTAATATAAGCTATAAAGCAAATGGAGCGGAATGGTTCAGCGCTGTTGCAGACTCAGTGGGCAGCACCGTAGACGTCAGGGCTCTGGGTTCGAATCCTCACCGTGTTCTCGCTCCCTGTGCTTTTTGCGGCTAATCGGTTTGCTTCCGAAGATGTGTTCAGTGTGGATCAGTGTCTGTAAATGTTCCGGAGCCCCTGGTTTTGTGCGCTTCTGTTTGTCTGCTCTGTGATGGACCAGAATCCCATCTATGGCTCCCCCCTGAGCTTCAGCCTCCCCTTGACCTTTCGGGGGTTGGATGGATTGATTTATGGATGAATTCTATTACGAAGCACAGAACCTGAGCTAACTGAGGTTTTTGTTTATATATGGTTGAAATAAAAAATGGAGCATATGAGTTAGGCAGATATGCATCTTAGGAAACGTCATGGAAGTCTAGTAGCGCAGTGGTCGAGTATTTTAAGCCTTTGGAAATCCCTCGTTCTTTGGAGACTGCATGTTGGTCCTGCTCTGAACCTTTGAACTCAGTCGAGAGTCAGTACAGATGAGTCCTTGACCGTCACGTCCAAAAATAGTATGGGTATAAATGGCAGGGGGGATAGTCAACAGACCTGAGGGAGTCTAAGCTAAAATCTGCACTGTTTCTGCCCTGCCTGAGCGACGCAGCTAATGGCAGGGAAGGCAACGGTGACGCGCTGCAGGGTTTTGCCGGAAAGTCTGTCGTGATGCTAATTTTGTTGATTTTTTTGAGTCCCGGTGGCCTGTGCTGTTTCAGAAAGTGCCACATAAACGGCTCTTTTTATCCAGTCGACAACATTCAGAGAGCTGCCTGGCACAGAAAGAGGAAATAATCGTCAGATTCAGTTTTTGTAAACTGCTTACGAAGTTGAATAGTCACATTTTAGAACTTATACCGGGCTGATGTTTTTCTGCAGGGGTAATTGCATTTGGCGTACAGTGTAAAATGAGACTACATCTGATCGGGGATGCGAGTTTAGGTTCCAAAACGCACCGAGCCACTTTCCCCGTGTATTCATGAAAGCTGCCGTCTGGCCCCGGAGTGACAATTATGATGGTTTTATTTTATTTATTTTTTTTGAAGAATTGAGGCCTGGGTGTTCGTTGGTCACCTATCGAAGTATCAAGGACTGGTTAATTCTGCGGATGACTGACCGTGTAGCATGGAATTTACTTTCGGAGACCAGAAAGAATCGTTGGACATAGCTGGGATTTTGTCAGTCACTGTAGCGCACAGTAATTGTCAGAGTGCGTCAAAATCGATTTTATTCAATACGCAAACGAGGAAGGCCGCTGCTTGTTGTGGAGATGCCGCCGTTAAATCCATCTTACTCCCGCAGTTTTAATGGCGTGTGTCTGCGGATTCGTACGCATGCCTCTGCGCGAGTGTGTGTGTTAGTGAACAGCGCAGTTCCACAATGTTTGCGTTTTGTATCGTTCACGTAATTTCAATATTTAGACTATGTGCGACGCTTGTGTTAGCATTGACTGCACCCAGGTAAACACAGGCTTGTTGCACGTGCGTGTTATATATATTGTGATGGCTGTCTCTACTCGTGAATTGTTGAAGACTTCCCGTTGTGTATCATGGTCAGTATAGCTGCCTGAGGCCCAACCCTACACTGGGGGCAAAGTGGTCCTGTTGAATCCATACTTGGGAGGCTTTTTGAACATATCTCCTCCTGCCTTTAGAAGTGGATGGTAGAAGGACTTGCAAACTTGCACCCTTCTAGGTCTATCTTCTGTTGTGGTCTCAGGAGGCATCGCTTTGTTCCTGAACCTTCTTTGAACTTGTGCCCATGTGTAGTTTCGGCAATATCTCCACTGCCAGGTTTTGAGGAAACTCCAGTAGATGGTAGCTCCTGTGCCCTCTGGTTGGGTTTATTTGCTTTGAATTATGGGATGAGGTGTGGCGATACGCTGTCACTCACTGAATGAATTACATGGAGCATCCGGGGGGGGGATGTCCCCATAGAACCAGGTGTGTGGATGTCTGTGGCATCATTTCCCGTGATGATTGGGGGGGGGGGGGGGGGGTGGGCACATTAGGCCAAGAGCCAGGTTGTGTCTGACAGGACCGAGCGGCTTGTGTGACGTGGCTTTGGGGTGAAAGTGACAAGATTCGCAGGCTATTATTAACTACTCTTGCTTCTTATAGCGTTGGCCAAATGTAGAAAGACGGGCTGATTTGTGTGTGAGTTCGGCATGGGGAAAACGGCTCCTTATTTCACCGCTGCCTGTTTCCTTTTAGCGAAAAAGATCTGCGTGACCGAGTCGCGATGTCGGCCCGGTGCACTCCTGTGCTGCTCCCTCTAATCACGGCAGCACAGATCGGCCTGTAGACTGTGGTTAGCATTAGTGTGCTCGCACCACACAGCAGACCTGAGGAGCATGCCTGCTTTTTCACTGTCACGTCACTTTCGACTCTCCATCCCACTGAGGTTCAGGCTGGATCATGCTGTCAGTACAGGATTTTCCCAGGTAGTCGCTGAAGCTTGCTGGACCCTTCAGGTCTTAAGGACCTCACATGGTCACATGACACAATATGGGAATAGGGTTGGTTTTTTTTTTGGCCTTGTTATAGTCGGACGGTTATTGTTATAGTCGATTCTGCTCTGTTTATTCCATTCAGGGAGGGTTGTCACAGTCTCGGTGAGCCTGGAGCCTATCCCAGAATGCACAGGGCCCAAAGCAGCGGACACCCTGGGTGGGATGCGGCGATTTAAAAGAGAATCTCTGACGCTGCTGCATGTGTCTAACTTTGTGTCCAACTGTCTTAAAGATGGACTCCCATGACAGGGCATTGTGTGCATTCGGCATGGGGAGAAACATGGGCAGAAATGGATGGAAAGGGAAGCTTATGCGTAATCTCATGTAATGCGATTGGTGCCAGCGTACTGCTTGGGACCAAATTTGGACGCAGTGTCGCGAAGTCAAATATGTCGGCTGGCTTTGCTGAGTATGCGGGAGCAGTGTGACTGAATAGCTTGGGTTCACAGATTACTTGGTTAAACCCCCGTCCTCTTGTATCTGCCCAGTAAGGGTTATGGGTTGACGCATCTAGTTGGTCCTAATCAGCTTCTAAATGGTGCAGCGATTTAGCCGAGGGTCTGTGTTCCCTCCGTTCCGTGCTTGATTTTTGTGACAGCACTGCTGACTCGCATCTGATTTCATTTTATCCGTCCCTCCGTAAAATTATGCCATTAGCTCAGAGCGCTTTACAGCCCCTTTTTAATCATTCTCCACCGGACTGCGGAGAATGGACTTCCCAAAATTATTATGGATCAAACGTCATCGTAGGTGGCTGGAAAGCAGCTTTAATTGGTATGTGTCTCCGAGACGAGGCTTTTTGATTAATCGCCCGTTTCTCAAGCCCATGTGAGACGCTCTGCATGATGTGCGTGATTCAGCGGATTGGTAGGACTGTTTCGGTACTGATTTAGTACTGGCTTTGATCTCCTGAAGTGGGTAACCACAGAACACCATAGTGATTGAAATGAAGACTTTGGTTTTTGTGTGTGTGTGTGTGTGTGTGTGTGTGTGTGTGTGTGTGTGTGTGAGGGAGAGAGAGAGGAAACCATTACCAAGTTGTGGGACATAAACACTGCGGTCCCGGTGTGACAGTTGTGGAATAAAGCAGCTATATTACTAAACTTGTCAGGGTTCGGTCATTTGTCACGTCGTGTGTTTACAACTCTTTGCAACTTCCTTTAAATCCCACTGAGACCCCTTGGGGGTGCAAATTGAGTGTAGGAAAGGAATGCTACTTTAACAGAGTCGGGGTGGGGGTCGGTTTATGAGCTGTGGAATGAGATTCCGGGGTCTGTTTCGCCGAAGACCTTCGGCTGATTGATGCTCTGCACAGACCCACGAGGGTAGATGGAGATCTTGCCTGACCACCTGCTCTCTGCCTCCTGCCTGCGGCTGGCCTCTGCCTCGATACGGGGGAAACATCTTCTGATGCAAAACGTCGATTAATATTTGTAGACTGCTGCACATACAGCGGAGGATGGTGGAGAGGAGACCCGATTAAAGCTGAACTGGGCGGTACCACACATGGATCTGCTTCTAGGCTGGAATAGAGTTCGCCTCGCCCCTTACATAAGTGTTTCCAAGGTCCCGATGCAGCAGTTCACACGCTGCTTCTCCTGCTCCTCCAAGGCCTGGCTGAAGTCTTGCAGTTGCTGAGTCACCTTCTGTTTTCTTGTCTTTCTTCTTCCTGTCTGGAGCTTTGTAACATCATATTTACCTGCTCCGAAAAAAGATGAGGCGGGAGCAGACGAGTGGTCCTATTACTGAACGTTTCTTCTCTCTGTCTGGTACTGAAGCTGCAAACTCATTAGATCAACGAGTTTAGCATATGCAAATCAGGGCTTGTTGGTGTTTTTTTTTTTTTTTTTTGTTTTCTTGTGGAAGTGTTCCACCCCCCCCCACCCCCCCCCCCGAATGATTGGCACATTAAATGGAGTGACTCTCCTCTGTGGCAGCAGACAGCAATTTAAATAGACTCCCAGTCTGAGCACTGGGATACTGGCCTGGGAGCCTCTTTCCCCCCAGTTTCCTGTAAATGAACTTAACTGTGCAGTTTACAGTGAATTTAACTGCAGTTTACAGTGTATTCTGCTGAGGACTATGGTCATTGTGCCTGATTAGCCTTTGACTGCTCCCATAATTAACTGACACCCTCTTTTTTTTTTCCTCTCTCCCCCCTCCCCCGATATTTCTTGGCTTTGCTGCTGTGACGTGTCGCGTTCAGGTGAGTCTCCCGTTCCTGATAATCTGCACGTCACATTCTGCGCCACATTAAGACGCCAAATTATAATTCGTCTCCCTGCATGAACATAGTGACTAACCATTTTACATGTAGCATATGTCTTATTTATTCGTTTATTTTTTAAATTGACACTTGAGAAAAGATGTTTGTAAATGTATTTTTATCTATGTACATTTATTATAATTTTTTTTTAAGTGCTAATTTGGTTTGCTGCGCGTGTCACTGTTTTGATGGGGCCCCCCCTGGACGGTTAAGCTCATCGTTGGAGCTCCGTAGCCCCTCCCTGTAGCTGCAGCTTGTTCCCCTCGGATGTGGGTGGGCTGGTGTGCATGCTGAGGCGGGGGTGCGCCGGGATAGGAGGGTGAACGGGAGTTCATGGCTCAAGCGACGCTGGATCGTCGCCACGCCGTTGTTTTGCTGCATCTTACCGTTGGTTCGTTTAAAAATGGAGAGAATTTCGTCATCGGTGGGTGGGAATGAGATTTTTTTCGACAGACGGTGTGTTTTCTGTCTCTCATGTTTTGCAGTTCTAATCCCAGGGCTTGTAATTGCCATATGAGCTCCGACCTGATGTGCCGACAGTCCGAGTCTTGGTTAGACCCCCACCCTTCTGTAATTTCGCCTCCGTCAGGCCGAGGGCGACCCCCGTGACCAGGAACCATGGTGCTCAACATTATTTCTTCTAGTCAGCCGGCCTCTTCCAAACCACAGTTTATTTTGAAAATATCCTGTTGTGCCAGATACATTTGTAGAGGCGTATTAAATCATTTTCGAATAGCATGCGCGAGTTACTTGTTTTGATTTCGCGGTCACCGCCGATGCGTGTTAGGTTAACCTCCCGGAATTCCTTGTACTGAGGGGTTCTGCCACCTTTGGTTTGGTGGGAGACGTTTTGGGGGACTTCCTCAGAGTTCTCCCTCATACTCGGGACTCGAGCGCCTATGCAGCCTCCGCTTCTGTTTCCAAGCTGGTTGTGCGGTTAGCTTAGCGACATTGATTTTCCGCAGAACGAACAAAAGAGGTCTCCAGTCCACTGGAGCAATCGGGGAAATTTACGCGGATTTTTTGACGTCTTAGTGAAGGTGAATTTCATGGGGGGGGTGATGGATCTCCTACATGTGATTCAGTAAACAGTAGCCCGCAATCGTCATTGCTCCAAGCCGTTAGCATCATGCTAATTCACTGATGCAATTTGCACTGAACACAGTGGCTTCATAATTGTTACCTAATAATTGTTACCCCCAGACGTTACCTACAACAGCAGGGAAGCCACTCAGGGAGGGCATTTATATTTTTCTCCTTTATTTCGCAGTCTTATCCAAAGTCACCTGCAGTATAGGTATGGGTTCCCGCTTATGTGTGGTCCTTGGTATTTGAGTCCTTTGTGTCATTAGTGCAAAGGTACACAGTTCTGCTGAAGCAGGGTGTTCTGTGCTCGATCTGCATGCCAGTCCCTCACCTGTGTCCTTTAGAGGACTGCGTGGGTGTCTGCTGTCCTCTCGGGTTTTGGGCTGTGTTGCTTGCAAGACTTAACCGTTCCAAGCAGAATAGCTGTTACTCTTGGTCCACGATTAAAGCGCTGGAGGTTCTCCCCGGATTCTCTCAATTGATTGACTCTGGCTCATGTGTGCACCAGCTGTTCCCCCCCCCCCCCAGGTGGGAATTCACTCTTCATCCCGTCCAACCAACCAGCGCCACCAAAGAACTTGCATGTAATTAACATTTTCTTCTGTTGTGACCTGTGACCTTTTGCCCTTGATCCAAGTAACAGGATTAGACAGACTCATTTGTTTAATTTAGCCGCAACTAAATTTATCCGTGGTGCATGTGTTTCGGAAGCTCTGTGAATTTATTTCACCACCTACTTAGGTGTTTTTTGTGGGTTTCCTTGGTGACATCCTTAAATACAAATATACACGACAAAATAGTATATAAACATGCAATTCTGTTGAATGGAACGTCCCACATATGGACTTTAAGTACCCTAACTATTAATGTTTACAAGTGCCCTTCTGTTCGCTTGGAAAACGCGCTCATCTTCCGGCAGGACATCGGTTCTTTTTCTTTTCCTGAAATAACTGACTGTCAAACCTTCCACACGTCACGCCAAGGTGAGGAATTGGAAGCGACGTCAGCACTGCAGTGAAGCAGTGGTTGGCGTTCACTGGCACGTACTGGAACATCAGCGCCTCAGAAGTGAAAAATGTGTCCTTTTCCACATCCATGTGTTGGAATTTACTGCCAGTCTCTGAGATGTGTATTGAATATGATTTCTCTCGAGCTTGCAGTTTAGTTGCCAAAGCCTTTTGTAACATCGCCGTGTATCAAAAGTGGCACAAAATTGTGTGTCTTCAGAAAATCAGTCTGTGTGCCTGGTGTACACAAGACCGCATGTTTGAATAATTTTTTTAATTATTAGTTTGTTTGTAAAATCCCTATATTGTGACCTAATGTCTGGAACAGGAAGCAGATCCTCGTGCTTTAAAACATTTACTGCGACCAGGAGTCTGCATAGCAGAATTTGGAATTGGCATTCGGCTGGTTTACGCCTCTGGGCCTGGATCACAGGGCTGGTTGCTCAGGGCAAGAATAGAACATCTTCACAAGTGTGATTTCTAGGTAGAAGTGTGATTATGGGTTTGAGACTCATCCTGTGTACGGGCTGCTGAAGCTTTGGCTTGCATTTCTGCACTGGGGAACCTAGACATGCGGAGGTGCAGTCGATGCGCCATGTGACCCTAAACCTCCCAGCCTGATTGGGTCACTCTGTCCCCCAATCGTGGCCTGCTGTCAACCATGCGGCTTGCAGCATATTCCTCAACCAGCCGCTGAGCTTCTTCCCCTTGTGGGATTCCTGTGGAGCCCCCCTCATATAATTTGTCAGGCCTGTCTGTAAAGGGCTACCCTTCTCGTTTAAGATTGAAAGGGGCGCCATCCGAGTGCCTAAATCGTTCAGCCGTTAAGTATCACTCTTTACACCTTTGCATCCCTTTAAGCTAATTGCCCGTTAATAGCGAAACCATTAGTGTTTCTGGGGAGTGATTAGTGATTATCCACACCTGTGTGCAAGGACGGATCGGAGAAATACAGGTGTGTAGTGAGCTCCCTGGTGCTTTTTGCTTGGTCCGTCAGTGTGTGTGTTGCTGCATTTTTTTTGCAGTTTGTCGCATTTTATTTTTAGACTCCATGTTAGTAGTGGAATATTTGCCCCACCCTCGGGGGTCCTTGGGCATTCGTACGTATCGGTGACGGTCATCCGGGAGGCGGAATATAACTGTGTACTAACACAGCCATTAATCCTGCTGTCCTGAGTGGTGGTTGGCCGTTATTCGGGAGGTGGGGGCTGCCGTTCTTGTTTTCTTGTGACCGGTTCCTCCGCTGGGCCCCTTTCAGTTTTGATTAATAACGGGTGCCTTTGTTGGGGTCCTTTGCTCTGGGCGCCTCGTATGCTGGAGCCACGCCCCCCTACTCCACCCCCCAGGCTCATTCCGCCCTCCTGTGCTGATGGATCTCTGTCCGCTGCACATATCTGCTGCATTGGCTTCATTCTCGACCGTCCTGAGGCTGATGTCTGTGCCCTGGGAAACATACTAGATCAGACAGGACAATTTAAGGCCAGTAATGTGGACCTTCAAAACCCCCCCCCCCCCCCCCCCCCCCCCCCCGGAAGAACACAGCTGTTGCTGGGATGGAGAAGCTTTTTTTTGCACTGGGGCTGATTGCACCCCTGATAAATCGAAGCCTGACCCAGTATCTCTCTCCTAGCCGGAAGCTTTAGTCATCCTTCCATTGAAGGACCTTCTGAGAGCACAGCAGCCTCACTCGCTGTTCGTTTCCTTTAATGAACGTGGCCGTCTCGGCTGGATAGACCACGCCTTTTAATCCCATGTATAGGATGCTTCATCTAAAGCAGTGTTTCCCAATCTGGTCCTCAAGGGCCCACAGGCGGTGCATGTTTTTGCTCCCTTCCCTGAACAGACAGTGCACGTTTTTGCTCCCTTCCCTGAACAGACAGTGCATGTTTTTGCTCCTTCTGGGAGCTGGGAGGGAGCAAAAACATGGACCAACTTTGAGTCCCCAAGGACCAAGCTGGGAAACGCCGATATAAAGCATTAGAACCTCCCCACCTTAAAAGAGAGTAAAACTCTGGTATAATTGATGCCTTTCTAGGGGTCAGTGGAAGCTTCTGGATCTCAAGGTCAAGGCAGAACTGAGCAGCTGCCAGTACCTGATTTTTAGGGATACTTGCATCCACTCCTGCTACAACAGTTGTTTGTTGTTCTGGACTCATAACCTGGGTAAGTTGCTTGTGTTTTGGGGCAACGGCTTGGGCGGTTGTCCTTTCTTTGGAAGGGGACTTGAAGGTCCTTGGATTGGATCCTCTCCCCGGTCACGATAGAAGTTGAATAGATTGGCCGCTTCCTTCCCAGTCGGGCTGCCTTCCGTCTTCTTGGCCTGCTGTGGTGTGCTATAACCATAAGCATGTGTGCGAGTGCACAAATCCAACGTTGAGCTTCCAAGGTCAGTCTTCTGAGCTCTTTTTCTCATGAGTGCCCAGACCCCAGTCTTCTGTTGTGTAGACTGCCCCCCCCCCTCCCGGTCCCTGTGATGGAGCTTTTGGGAAGGTGACTCCTAGTCCTGAGCAGTCTCGGGGCGGGGCAGGCCAGCTGATTGGGCAGCTGACTGCCAGCTTGTGTATATGTGTGTGTGTGCACGTTTGGGCTGTTAAGCTCTACTTACTGTCCCTCCCCTGAACGCTGTGTCCTCTGCACCTGTTGCCTCATCGAAACTGACTCCGGCTGTGTCTCAGCTGAGTCTGGTTCACTGATACACGCCTCCATACCTGCACACAAATACACACACAATGAAATAAACTGTGACATGAAAGTGGATTCAGAGACCCTGGACCCGCCTGACCATGGTCAGTTCCCTTCTAGATGATCGCAACCTGGTGAAATGGTAAATGGACTGCATTTATATAGCGCCATTCTATCCTTACGAGTACTCAAAGCGCTTTACAATACATGCCTCGTATTCACCCATCCACACACAACATTCATACACCGGTGGTGGAGGCGGCCATGCAAGGCGCCAACCTGCTCACCGGGAGCATTTTCAGTGTCTTGCTCAGGGACACTTCGATAGGGGTCAGGAGGAACCTGAGCTCGAACTGGCAACCCTCCGGTTGCTGAACGATAGCACTAAATCCTGCGCCAGCATCTTTGGTGTGGTTTTGGCTCATGGCAGGATGCAGAGTGTGGAGCTGTTACTGACGGACATCAGTGGGGTGACGTTGGGAAGTCTGGGGCTTGCGGGTGCTGTCGAAGTGTGTCCTTCCCGCCGAGGTTGTATCTGGCCGATGAAATCCCCCATTTTGCTGCGAATGGTCCCCGCGAGCTCCTCCCAGCTCTGGGAGTTCAGTCTGCGTTTCTGTTGACCTTCTGGGGACTCGTGCTTCATTTTATGTTGTACATAATTGTTAAAATGCTTTTACCCGCACCCACAGCACACTTAATTTAACTAAATGGGTGGTGGTGGTGGTGGTGGGGGAAAAAAGAGCCAAAAGAGAGAGTAATTTTAAAACTAAATTACTTTTATCTTGCCCAAAGTGTCTTTGGATATTTATGCTTTATCTTTCATTTGGATTGTTTATTTTTTTTAAGGTTTGTAAACGGCGCTAATCTTTTATGGCGCGTCCAAATCTGGGTGCGGCGGGGTGGGCTGGGTGAATGCGGAAGGCTTCCGCGTGAGCTGCACGTGACGTCACGCCCCAGGCACGTTCCATTTCATCCACCACGCCTTCAGTCCTGCTACTCAGAACTGGACCTGAGCAGTGGGTGCAGATGCTGCATCCCAGACATGCACCTCTGTGCCCTGCGGTGCTTGACCTGCGTGTTTCTAGTGAGGATGTTTTGCTGGAGATACCGGTCGGCTAGCAGATAAGTTGATGGAGTAGTTGCCATGGCTCTGTAGGTCAAAGGAGGACAAATAGCCTTTCTTCAGTTGGGGGGGGGGGAGGGGGGGGTTCTGTATCCTCCACCCGAACCATGCTGGCTTACAGGTGTGAGCATGGGCACCAGTGCATTCAGGATCCCCTCCCCCGGGTGTTTGCTGGAAGTGCCGCCCCGTGGTTATCTCCTCTTCTCGGGTAGGTGGGAGGTGTCGGGGAGTGTATTTCCCTTTTGTTGTTGAGGAGCCCTGTCACCATGCCACACCATGACGAGCCCTGCTTTGGTGCCAAGCTGATGGTGGGTGTGTGTGTGTGTGTGTGTGTGTGTGTGTGTGTGTGTGTGTGTGTGTGTGTGGGGGGGGGGGGGGGACTCATTTTATGTGGCCGATGGCGATCCAGCCGTCCTGAACAGCCCTAGAAGCCAGTTCCGTTCCTGGTGCGTAAGGAGCGGACGTCGCCGCGCCCGTCATCCCGCGAGGGGCCGCGACTTTCCAGAGCTGACGTGGCGCGTAAGAAATGCTCCGTGGGTGGGAAGCGGCGAGAGAGGGGCCCCGCTGCCCACGTCGACCACCCGCGGCAAGCCGCTGGTCACGGCTCACGACTCGAATGCTCTTCGGAAACACGCTGGAAAGATGCCTGACTTTATACACCCTCCTAAACCGTTGAGTCAGTTCTGACATCGAGAAGGTGTAAGAATGCTCCCCCCCCACACACACAGCAATATTAAAATTCAGCTTTTTGGTGAGGTCACAGCTTCAACTTGCTTCCAAGAAATTAATCCAGCCAGGCACAATAAATCCATGAATGTCGAGGCTCACGACGCTAGCTGAGCGGCGTGTTTGTGGTTGAGTAGCGTGGATCCGTGGTTGGGTTGCGAGCCAGGCGAATCTGGAATGTGGCAGCCTTGAGGGAAATGCAGCATGAAGATGAGCGACTCTGCCCAGGAACGTGCTTCCACCATGCGGACGTTTTAATGACGTGCTGGCGTGCTGCGTTGGAGTTTCCATGTAGTATGTGTTCGACCTTGGAAAGATCCAAGCTGTTCACGTAGGCATCTTTCTGTTTTTTCTCGAGGCTCATTTCAGTCAAGCCACAGAGCAGGAGCGTCGAATCCTGTTTGGACCCTTTTGGACTGGGAAGGGGAGGAGATTATATGACCCAACTGGGAAATTCTGGTTGGTGGGGCAACTGGAAAGCTCTTCAGAAGGAGGCCAGTTTAACACGAGATCAAGCAGCATGCTGGTTAGCTCAGCTTTTCCGGAGGACATGTGAAGGACCTTGTGCGAGGTCCCTCCACTCTTCCTAGAGATGTCCTGAAGTTTTCCTGAAGGTTACTGTGTGGTTGCAGGAGGGACATTTAGGTGATCAGGGTTAGTCATCTTGACCTGGACCACCTGTTTTCCATTTCTGCAAACTGAATCGGAGTTTTTTTGCCCCCAGTAACCCTGTTTCTGCTGCTGCAGACTAATGCCTGTTGACTTCCTTTGTCTTTGACTCTCCTGCTCAAGTGCTTGTGCTCGTGTTTGTCCCCCCTTGCCCACCAAATCCACTGAGCTTTGCTGCTCCCATCGCTGCCCCCGCCTTGTAAGTCCCCTTAATAAACCCATCACTCCTTCCCCCATCTTCCGTCTCTCATGTGTCTGTTTGCCAGCCCCTTCTGATGGGATTCTCGCAATCTCTTGTCCTGTTACCTGCCAGTGTGAAGGATTTAATCTTCAGGATTGTCTTTTTTGGCTCAGCCGGGAGAGTCGGTCAGGTTCACGTTGATCAAAGTGTCGGGCTGCCCGCAAACCTTAGATGGAGAGTGGCTTTAAGCACCAAATAAATACCCCGAGTTTGAGCCTAAGCACGTCATCAGTGATTGTAGCAGTAGCTCATATTTGAATTCTAATTCAGTTGGGGTCTCATTTTAAATGTTATTTTGAAAAATGAATTAAATTCCAGCAGCAAACTTATCCTCCTGTCTCTCCCCAATTTAAGTGTGTTTATTTTTTTTTCTCCGTTTAGTCACCGTTAGTTGCGCGTATCTGTACCGCGTGATGTTGCACGTCCACATACTGAAGTAGGACAGTTTAATTTCTTACGAAATGGGAAGTCTAGCGCCGTCGCGTAATGTCTGTTCTCATGGAAATCGGTCACCATGCCGACCGGAGTACTGTATCGTGACGGGAATGAACGTGGTGCCGTCCGTTAAATGTTTGAAGGGGGAATAAAAAAAATATAAAAAAGATGCCCGAGGCTTTCACTGGCAGTACTTTTTTTGGGGGTGGGGGGAGTCTGGCACTGCAATGGGAAGTCACGCTTTGCATGTAACCAGTTTGTGCCGCTCCCTCCCTGAGTAGCTTGTACAGAACAGTGGAGTGCTTCGTCAGAGCACTGGGCCTACCATCGTCGCTGATTGAGTTGTTTAGTTGTTGCTATGACACTTTGGAGTCGCCGTGACGATGGATTTTCAATATGCACGCCCTAGACAGGAAATATATTTAGAAGACTTGCCAGTAAACTGCCTTGGTATTATCAACCCCAGGGATTTTCAGTCCGCTTGAGGTCCTGCTAAGGCCTGCCCATGGACTGTTCCTGAGTCGTTCCCCAAAACTTTGAAGTGACCTGTTTAATTGCGCCTAATTAACATGCGACTCTTCTTGCCGATTTTGATGTTTCAGGTTATATAAAAACGCATAGAATCGGGCTGCCCAGGGTTGGGTTTTTGGAGATGTATAATTGGATTATTTGTTTTTCTGAAAGTTTTAACATGCAATTATAATTTCCCCCCGGCCATGCTTCTAACCTCACTGTTTCAGAATCCTTTGGAGTAATTAGGGGTATGAGTAAACAGCAAAGTGGTAAAGTTGGCTGGACTGAAAGATACGAGACCAAAACCACTTTCTCCAGCTGCTCTGCGCGCCGAGTGCTGTGGTTGGCTGGACGCCAGTCCCCCCCCCCCCCCCACCAGTCCCCATGGAAGCTCTGTCTCCTGTGATTCTCCAAGCCCCATTCGCTGTCCAGAGACAACAAGGGATCTCGGTAATCAATCCTCTGACTTTTTTGTTCTGCAGAAAAACTTGTAGTGCAAAGACGGACCCTTTGGGTTAGTTGGTTGTTTTTTTTAATTTTATTTTAGTGGGGTTTCCTGTCTGGGTGGTGCCATTATGGCATATTTCGCTGTACTGGGGCCAGATGTATCAAACGCTCAGCCAAAAGGCCCAAATGATTAGCCCCAACTCCTATTAGCGAAGATGTCAATTATAACGCATAAGATTTATAACTTCACTTTGGAGGCGTTGGGAATGATCCAGTATTTGGTTGTTTTGCTTGCCCAGCTTCTCGGGGATGTTTTGGAGCCGTGCGTTACTCCTACACTTAGCGGCTTGCCTGGTATCCAGGCGTCACCGTTTCAGGCTGCCATCCCGGATCCAGCGGCACCTCCACCGCCTCCTGGAAGGCCAACTTAAGTCATACTTTCCATCATTTGAGTTTGACATCTCTCTGCTGACTACATGCACCCTCCTGGGCCGGGAGGGACACTCGGGAGTTGCCAGCTAATTCATGCCAAATCAGTGGGGTGGGGGGCAGGGGGGGGGTTTGCTTGTTCAACTAGTCCTGGGCTCCCCCACCCACCTCTGGGATAGTTATTTCCCATGAATATACACGATATTAGTAATTAAGATTTTCTGAGTGAAGTGGAAAACTAATTGCACATAGAATATTAAACACAGTCCTTAAGGCTTTCTACTCCTTGGGTACACAAGGCAAAGTGATGACACAGCACTCCACCCACCCCCAGTGTATCTTGACTAACTCCAAGCCTCCATGGATTTGCCGGCGTGATTACCCAACAGCTTAAGTCACACACAAGCAAGAGGCTTGAGTTCCTGGTGTTATTGGTCAACCACTGCCTGACGGTGGGCGTGTCAAAAGGTGATGTGCAATAGAGGTGGCATGCTCTCAATAAACAATTCAGAAAGAGACCAGATATGTACCAGACATACAGGCTGGGCAATGACTATAATTAATAGAGATTTGTAATTGAACGTCTTTCACATTTTGTTCATAAAGCGTAAAACATTTCCCAAGCTTGTTTACACTTGCAATCATACTTTGAGAAAGTACAAGGGAAATTACGTGCTTGGTTCCACCCACTTCGCCATGTTTTCTTCACGTTGACGTCCCAACATTTGACAGGTCCGCTAACCTTTCGACACACCCGTTACTCCGGACTGCAGAGGTCATGTGACATAGCCTGTGAGGTTTTTTTTTTTTTTCCTGCAACCTGGCCTGGCTCCGCTGGCATTTTCCTGCAGAGGACAAGTCTGCTCAAGTGACCAGAATGAGAATATGCTGAAGGAGCGGTGTTTGAGGGCCTCGTGTTTATCCATAGAAGCGTCTTTGGTTGTCCTTCAGTGTTTGTCTGGTGGTTTTAAATTGGGAGCTTGCTTGGGTTAACAACCCCAACCCTTTAGGGGTTTCCTGATGTGATTAGCCAATAGGTTAAATCATGTACCATTAAGAGGCTTGAGTTCCTGCCCTTATTGGTCAACCAAAGAACTGATTTAGGGTTAGCTGCCTGTTGCCGTGCGTGTCCTCCATTTTTCAGTCTCACATTGTGGGAGTCGAGAGGCTCTCGTCAAACCCAGCACGTCTTGGGAGTTCTGCTTTGGGTCTTTCCATGTTTTTGGGAAGGTGTGACTACCAGCTTCCATGTGATTCGGCAGCGGTCTGGTGTTTGTACATCATTTGCTCAAGTGAAGGAAAGAGGTGCTGTTTAAGTCTCTCTTTTGCGGCAATTTCAGAAGGTAGAGAATCCATCCGCTTTTGATTTTTATATATATTCTGGTGTTGCCTGGATACTACGTTCACGCTTGTTTATTAACAACTGCTTTTACTCCTTTCGTGACGGTCACCACAAATAACCCTCACTCGCATTAGCAGCGTGGGTGGGCGGTGTCTCTAACTAGCTGGTTTTGTCTGGTTAGTGCCGGTTTGTTGCTCCGCGGACCTTATGTTTTCGGCTGCGTCACTGGAGATGAGCCTGGCTTTCTCTGCAGGGGCCCACGGAGGAGATGGCAGCTACTTTCTTGTCCTGGAGTTGGGATCCATGCAATGCCATTGTAGATATGTCGGTCTGGTCGATCATCTTCAGGGCATCGTACTTTGAGTGTTATACCCCAGCCTCCTGTCCTTACCGATGGTGGGTGCAGGACCTAGAGGATGTTCCATGTCATTCATCTCTCCTCGGACGGGGCGGAGGCCGTTAGCCTTGGTACGGGGAAAACATTGCATCCATGGCAGGGGAAGCACCTGCAGGGAAAGGGAAGTTTGGAAGCTGCAACCTTCATGTCCAAAAACCCCCCTACTGTCGAGAACCACAGTCCCAATCCCTCCCCCTACCCTGGCAAGGCTGTGGAGGCTGCCCTTTGGGGCTGGATGTGGGCATTATGATGGAGCGGTGTGATAGTGCCCTCCTCCCACACTGGTACACCATCTTCCTGGGACTCTTACTAAATGGTTTCAGACAGATCCCAGCATAATGCTTTTATAGTAAAAGTGTGAATCACTGACGCTGTAGATACCGATAGTCACTGACAGGGGGCTCCACTGCGTCATATATCCTTCATGAGTATCTTGGTGGTTGCATTGTGTTGAGTTGCCTGAGGGATTTTGGTTGCTGTGTTTAAGATGTGTCTTCTGCCATCCCTGTTCTCCTCCTTCGCCAATCCCTCGTTCTCCTCGTCGCATAAGGAAAATAGTAAACGCTCCTGGAGGTGGTTTAACGGGCGGTTAAAGAAACCCGCCATCTCTGTCTGCAGTTGATGGAGCATATTTTGAGGTTTGCTGTTGCGGTGATTTGGTTGTTTTGTTTTTGCAGATGATTAGCTTTGGAAGTTAATTGAACGCATTGGTAATAAAATGGAGACTGGAGTAGCTATTTATAGCAGTGTCTGGGGGGTGGGGTTGGGGGTATGCAAGGGGGCCTGCAGAAACCACACTGACCCAGTGCAGGCGCTGGGTCCAGTTCCTGCTGGATAATTGGCCCCAGACTTTCCCAGAGCTCCCAATCTGCAGGGTCGGTGTTGCATCAGCAATCCGGCCCCTCGCGCTCCCCCACCCCCTCACTTCTTTTTTACAGCCCAGTTTCCAGCAGGGATCTCATACTGGAACTCTGAGGAGAAGCTATTGGTCTGGTCTTTGGTCACCAATAAAAAAACATAAGACCAAGTAAATGAAGGTGTTCTGGGAGCAGACCATTCTTTGATGTTGGAGATTAAGGAGGGTGCTCCACTCAGCCTGCCTGCATGCCTGGAATGGTCACGCCGAGGCTGGAGGACTCCATAGTGCTCCTGTGGGGCCATGCTGACCTCGCTTCCCTCCTGTTCTCTGCAGGACACTCTGCACAGCCTGTTCAGTCCTCTGTCTGCAGTCCCCGCTCCTCCCCTCTGCCGCCTTAACCTTGCACACTCTGCTGCTCCGTCGCGGTCCTTCCGGGGACTGGGCCCTCTGTGGTGGCTGGACTTTCAGGCCACCATGATTGGCTAGTTTAGCTGTCTCTACTGGGTTGTCGTGGGTCCCACGTTTCCAGGTTTTCAGGAATGATGATTTTCACATATTTGGAAACCACTGGAGAACAGGGAAGAACCTGGAAATGTTGAGCTGTTGTTTCTTTCTGTCGACCTGCTTCTTCTTTGCTGTGAGGAGATGGTTAAGGCTTTGAATTACACATTCATGTTGGTCCGGTTGACTTGGGTTCCGGACCTTTTGTTTGGGGTTGGGAAGCAGCGTTTGGTTCATTTTCACATGGTTCCACCTCAGCAATCGGGCTTCTTATAAACCTGGGAACCTCGAAACAGGCCAAAGTCGAAAACATCTGTGTTTTTGTTTCCTGTCCTCAGCTTGGGTTACACATCTGGGGGGGAAATTTGGGTGGGTGCGTGAGAGAAGGGTGTGGCCGATTGCTAACTTGTAGCTGAATTGTGCACCAGGGAAGCCTTAAAAACAAGCAGTGTAACTCGCGGTTAAGTCGCCAGAAAATGCAATTTAAGTGTGCAACGCTGACCTCTAGGGGTGGGGAGGAATGCAGAAATCAGTAGAAATATTATAATAATTTTTTAACCGTATTGTTACTAATCAGTGTTTCATTTATATAGCCACTGTAAATCAATTGCAGTTATTGACTTTGTTCTTCTGAAAGATGCCCCTCTTGATGCTCCAGTGGTTAACTCAAGGTTAAATACCCAAAGACCACAACTGTAACTGGGGGATCGCAGAACCACATGAATTCTGCCCATTCAGTTCATTTTTTTCCCCCCATAATTGCCGTCTTCCTGAATTAACCCAGTTTACCTTGAGACGCAGGGCCCGGAGTTAATGCGTTTCTGGTTCCTCGCCTGGGCACAGGAACGTCTTCTGATGTTGGGTGGATATTTGTGATTGGGCGAGCCGTGGGCTGGACGCCTCCCACACCCCTTCTGGAGGTGGATTGGCAGCTGCTGTGTCACTTTATGGGTGGGGAAAGGGACATTCTCAAACAAACTCTGTATCTTGGGGGCCAGTTAAGGTCACAGTTTTTTTTTTTTTTTTTTTTCCTGCTCATGAATAATGAAATGAAGTATAATGATTGTGCCTGGAATGTTCTGGAAGTGTCCACTCCGAGCCTTCCTGCT
The DNA here is from genome assembly GCF_023856365.1 of Brienomyrus brachyistius. Lineage (NCBI taxonomy): Eukaryota > Metazoa > Chordata > Actinopteri > Osteoglossiformes > Mormyridae > Brienomyrus > Brienomyrus brachyistius. The sequence goes on along the minus strand of NC_064536.1, from coordinate 5,033,084 downwards.
GGCCCCTTGACTGTCACCATGACGCACTTCTCTTTCTCTCTCTTCGTTTCTCTTCCGTTCTGTAAAAGCACTCCATCTTCCACCCCCCTGTTTCTGGAGACTAGTGCGGGTGGATGTGGGCGTCTTCGTGCCGTGGGCCGAATTTGCTCCCGGACGCCGGGTCGTTTTGGGGCGGGGGGGCGGGGGGGGGCGGCGAGTATTACAAAAGCCCCGGCAGGGCTCGTAGATGCCCATGAGGCGACGCTTTTCTGTGTCGCCAAGCTTTTTCACTCGCTCACTAACGCCCCCTGCTGCCTCTCTCCGGTTATGTAACCGGCTGCCACAGTCACCCACTTTACGCCCCCCCCCCTCCCCAGCCACCCACCCTCTTCCGCTGCCGGTAAAATGAATGCTTAAAAGGCTCTGTGGCGACAGTGAGGTGAAGAGGTATCTGATGAATTGGCCATGATGGCCGCTCAGTCTGGTCCATGGATCATCCCTGCTATCGTACGTCTTGCGGCCGCTATCTAAATGGCTTCCATTGGAACATCTGTTGTCCGCTTATTTCCATGTGATGCTCCATTTGATGAAGACCTTGGAATGCCAGGTGTTCATTGTTAGGTGGGAGTCACCCTAAGTTGGGTCATATTCTGGTTACCACTTTTTACGGTAAATATCGTAGCGTATCGTAGGACAGTCCTCCCCGGCTTAGCTGATTTATCCAGTCAGATCCTGTCAATCAAATTCTTTTTCGGATCAGAATCATTAGCTCTGTGTAGGTAGGGGGACATTGACATTTTCCCGTTAATCAATTAATCCCGTTTTGTTCAGTATGTTAGCCGTTATAACGAGGTACCGTCTGTTCTGTGGAGTGTGAATAGTCAGAAAGTAAACAAAATGGATCCATTGTCAGGCGCCAGTTCTGAGATACCCGAGGCGATGTCTGATGTTTGTCGAGTGCTAGCTTTAGATTGACGCAGGATGAAAATAGAATGAGAATCTGAGTCTGCAAAAGGGGCAAACTATGCTACTGACAAATAAACAGAAAAGAAAAACATGCTTGTTTGTGTTTCTCACACCTACCTATGGTCTAGATCGGATCGTGACGCACCGGAAATGTATTTTGGAAGACTGAGAGATTTGTTTAGAAAGCTGGTGTATGTTGTGTGCAGTGACACGTGTCCACCAGTAGTGGGCGACATTGCTAGATATTAAGTGTTTCATGTCTTCTGCAGAGCATGGAGGCTTAAAATGGCGAAATTCAGCCCACGCTCGGAGGTCAGAGATGCCTCCGCTGATGCAACGTGGCTGTCCTGCTTGTAATCGCCGCCGTTCACTTTCACGGCTGGCTGTCAGTGCTGTGGTTCTCCGCAATTAATTTGCATGCCGCCACATCTGGACCTCTTTACTCCCTGTCCTGTGTGGGGGGCCATCCACTCGCCTTGTTTTCCCGGGGTCCTCGTAGCGCGATTGGCGCGGGGGCGGCAGGTGAGCGTCGCTGCATGTGACCGGCGATTTTGAGTGAAACTGCGGAATTCACCGTCGGGGTTATTAGGGTTCCGGATTACGAGACGCGAGGTGTTTGGGGGCTGTCTGTGTGGTTGATCTGCCAGACAGCCTGCGATGAGGATGCTGCGTCTGATTGGTGCTTGGAGTTACGTGACACATGGGAGTCCACAGGGGCATTTCTGGGTGAACTGAGACCGGTGCCTGTTTACCTCTTTCATCTCGGAAACCAAAAACACCACATCTATGATGACGGGCAGGTCTGCAGGAAAGAGATTTTTATTTCTCTTTAATCACTTACCCCCCATCCGCTTCACTTGGTCACACTCCCACGACCCTTCTCTCTATTCAGCTCCTCTGAGATGTCCAGGATTTTTCTCCAAAGACCAAGCAGGATGTTTGTAGGTTTTGAAGACCCTGGAGGGCCTAATGAAAATAATGCTCGGCTTCTAGGACTGGGTACTGTGTGTGTGTGTGTGTGTGTGTGTGTGTGTGTGTGTGTGCGTGTGTGTGTGTGTGTGTGTGTGTGTGTGTGTGTGCGTGTGTGTGTGTGTGTGTGTGTGTGTGTGTGCGTGTGTGTGTGTGTGTGTGTGTGTGCGCGCGCGCGCATCATGGTGCATCGCCTTCGTCGCCCCGAGACGTGTTCTGCGTACGTGTTGTCTGCTCTGTGGTAGGGTTTATGGCAGCGACAGGGTAGCCATTAAAAAAAAAAAAAAAAACATTTCCGAGTCCCGCTAATCCTGAGCCCAGCTTGCATGGGGAGGAGCTGGGATCCCAGGCTCCCTTTTCTCTCTCTCCGTATTTTGACGGTTTGGTTTGTGAAACAGCTTGGATACGGCGTAACATGTGCTGTGAAAAATTCAGAAAATTTCGTCACGTCGTTTATTTATTTAATTTATTTTTTTTTGTTTTCGCACAGGCACAAGTGCTTCGGGTTGCCTAGGCAACAGGTTGCCTGGCATGGAGTATGAGTGGGTGTTATGCTGTTGGGCGCTGCAAGGTGGGGGGGGGGGGGTGGGGAGTGGGGGACTGAGATGAGGGGGCCGTGTGGCACAAAATGGACCATCGATCTGCTGCATTGGGGCAAGGCTGGGAATTTCATCTCCTCACCCCCCACCTTGCCTGCTCCGTGTTCCCTCTAGTTGTACCGGAAAAACCGTAAAGACATTTTGGGTCCTTGTCCTGATCGCGGGGTGACTCTTACTGCACCGAGTAGCATCACTGAGGTAATCGTGACCTTTGCCCATATGAGCCTCGCACATGTTGTACCCCCTAAATTATAGGTATGTTGGAAGCATTTCCTGTTACTGCACCAGCAATCTGATAGGCCGACGAGATCCATTGTCCAGAACGTTTTGTGCTTTGGATAAAAATCATTTTCCCTCAGTTAACTCAAGTCTTTGTTTTAGACTGAACCCAATTATTTTCTTTCTTTGACGCAGTTATAATACAGTAAACGGTAACCTTGGCCTTGGCGTTGCGAGCAAGGTTATGGCGGAACGTACGGCAGCTGATCAGGGGGTATTTTTTTTATTTTATTGTTTCCCCACCCACACTTGATGTCCTCGAACCTCTGGTCGGAACTGCAGATCCCCGGCTCTCAAGGGCTCTGCAGGGAACACCCTGTGAGATGCTCTCAGCCTGCACATCGATCTTCGACAGCTCACCGAAATGTCAAGAGCCAGCCTCTTGCTAATCCCACAGAAGGCAGGCGTTAGTCTTTCTGGTGAGTTTTCGTGTTCAGGGCGTCAGTTGCGGACCTGTGTTAAACGGCCGATTTTAAAAGTCAAACCTTAGCGAGTCTTCGAGGACGTACGCATTCGGATAAGTCCCTTAAACCCTCACGCTCAACACTAAAATACCAGTTGTCAGACTGCTCTGCCTCCAGAGCTGGTTAAAAGCATATAGGGAACATACCTGTCAGTGTTGTGGGTCGCCCAGGATATACAGTTCATTTATAATGTATTCCCCCACTTTTTGACGTGATTTAAGCGCGATTTCTACTTTCCCCTGTCACTGCACTGGCACTGGAACAGGCTGTGTGCGTGAACGTAAAATAATCCCCCCCCCCCCCCCCCAATCCCCAGTGTGCGCGCCAAGTCGCACACAATAATCGTCCCTCAGTCTGGCAGCTTTGTCATATGCAGATGCTTCTTAACATTAAAGAGGTTCTTCGGGGTGGGTCGGGGGAGGGGGGGGGTGACTGCTTTGATATTTCTTTTGAATTACTCCGAATGTCTTTGCGGTCATAACGCAACGATGCGATAATCTCTTCCTTACACCGTTTATCTTCCCCTACTATGCAGCAGGCGGGTTCGTCGGTCTTTTTACGGGGGGAAACTGCAGCCTTCTGTCGAACATGAATGACCACACCCAAAGGCTGAAGGAGGGGCTCAGGGGGTTATGCCTCTGTGCCTGTGATCAGAAGGTCGTTGGTTTGAATCCCGTCCTTTGCCAAGTAATCGCACCTACAATCTACTCTGCTGACAATCTCTGGGGGCTGCCCCTGTGGTTAAACCTCAAGCTTTACTCTAAACTGTACAAATGTGTGTGTGTCTCTTCCAGGATGACTGGATATGCAAAAAGAGGCATTCCAGTCTACCTGTAAATGAAGCATCATTTAATCTAAAAAATGCTTGCGTTGCATTGGGAGAATCGGGCAGGAGGGTGGTCCTCCTCGAATGCATGCAAGCAGCCGGTTTTGAATGCGCGGTCTTCGAGAACGTCGCTGGAAATGCGACGTTGCTTTTCAAGAAGTGACTGAGCGACGGAGTGACAGAGTCCTCACGGGACATTCATGGTTTTTTCTCTCGGTTCAGTAAGTATTTTGATGTGAATCAGGCCATCGTGGAACGTCGCATTCATGTCTGATTTACTGTCTGTTGCCAATTATCTCTTATAGATAATGGTACTGGGCCAGAAATGCAGTGAGCCAATTTAAAGAGAGATAGACTATTAATAACCTTTTGAATGGACGTATATTGTTTACATATGTAGTTCTTCCACTTCTTCTAATTTTATATCGCAAGTTATCCTTTAAAGCAGAACACAAACAGCAATACTAGGCTTTTATCCATCCGTTTTCTAAACCCTCTTGTCCTGTGTAGGGTTGCATGGTTCTGGAGCTTATCCCAGAAGATACGGGCACAAGGCAGAGAATAACCCAGGATGGCGATTCTGCGTTCCTAATTTAGCATAGTTTCTGGAATGTTCTTAAACTCTTAACCTCAGAATTGAATAGATTCTTGTTTTGTAGTGAAAATTCCTGCTCCTAAGCTCCCACAAAATGTCTCATGGACATAAGATGGTGTAAAAGGCCTATCTACTATCTTTGTTAAAGATTAGGATGATCAGTGTTGGTGTTACTAGATGGTGTCAGGCTCTTTGTCAGAGGCCAAAAATGCTGGGAGTCAAACTCCCATGCAAACAAGTGATGCTCCGAAGAGTGATTCTTACACTGTGTCCCTTCGCTCTCTCACATCGGCTGGGTACACGGCTTGCCCCAGGAACACTTGAGCTCGCCGCATTTGTATTTGAAATGCAGAAGTCTTCCAGAACATTCTGGTGCTTTCCCGTATTGTCAGCAGTGTTCCCGCAGCCTTGAGGGACCTGCATTGCTTTGTGGGTGTGTATCATCCCGGAATCTCGTGTATCTTTGTCGGTTGAGAATGCTGGAATGGGACCTTATACCCCCAAGCAGATGTTACGCCTTGTCATTCGGATCAGGAATGCTTAATTCCCAGAGTTTTGCCAGCAGTCTTGGGCCAAGCTTGCCTCTGTTGGGATGTATCACTGGGTATTTTTCTGGGGACAATCGCATAGCCCTGTGTTGGTCTGTTTTTGTTGATCAGCCTCCCCATAGACCATGCTTCTAAAATGAGGTTTTCAGGAGTTTCAGGCCCGGTTGGGGGGTGGTGGTCAAGGGGCAAGTTTTCCTAAAAGCGCGGTGGGGATTTCAGTAAACGCTGCACCATGGTTAAATATAAATCTGTTTCGGCTTGTGCGTCCAAGGGCTACGCGATGGAAGCTTAGAGCAGGATCTAACCAGATCTCCCCCCAGTTTACTGTGGAAAGGCAGGTCTCTGTGGGGAGGCTAAAGGTAGATTAGTTAGCTGTTTACCTTTCCCAGCTGTTCAAACCACAGGCCGATTTATTTATTTATTTATTTATTTTTTGGAGGGGGTTACATTGATATCAGACATTCTTCCTGTTTTTGTGCCGTCAGGCACTGTAATTGCTCTCTGCCGCCTCATGCTGCTTTGACCAGACTTGTTTGTGTTCATTGTCATTAGGGAAAATGGCGGGGAATTAAGCACACCCAGTACATTTCAAAGAAATTTCCCGAGCAACAATATTCTCGCTCATTCTGTCTCTCTGCAAGTTTCCTACCCCTTTTTATCTTCCATCCCTTCTTTCTTCCCCCCCCCCTTTTTTTTTCTTTCTTCAAGAGGGTGACTTCACCAGACACGAGACCTGTCAGGGGTCAGCCTGTCTGAAGCCAGGCGGCCAGTCCGTTAAGCCTGAACTAAGCCTGAACGAGATGGCCGATAACTCGATTAAAATGTTTTATAAATTGTTTTGCCGTCTTAGACTTGGAGTCACGGCCCAGCGCTCTGTCCCCCCTCCCCCAGTTTTAATTGCTTGAAAGAAAGGATAATTTTCTTCGTTGTGCCATTTGGTCATTTGCTCGTTTCGAACACCCCAGGACGTCTTCGCTGATGTCAGTTTTTCTCAGTTCATTTTTAATTCGCTGCAGTCACTTTTTCACGCTTGCATAGCTATAGTAATTTTTAACGTAAGTACTGATATAATTGGATAAGTGAGTTGAAACTGAACTAAAGTAAATTAATTCTCTCTCTCTCTCTCTCTCTCTCTCTCTCTCTCTCTCTCTCTCTCTCTCTCTCTCTCTCTCTCTCTGGCTTCTATTCCTGACCGGCTCTCGCTCCCACTAAAGGTAAGTTTGCTCCCCCACATTTACATCCTTCTCCTTCATGAATATATATAGCTCCCCCCCCCCCCCCCCCCGGTCATGTCCCGTGTCTGTGCTTTGGCAGTGTGAGCTTGCCCGTCATTCTGGGAACACACAGGTAACTTAATTCCCCAAGCTGGAGTTAATTAGTTCTCGATAGCTACTTGCTGTAGTTTGCAGCAGCTGGACTAATCATCATACCTCTTGTAATATGATTTATGTCGGGTCGTCATAGCAATGAGTCAAATTTTAAGGTATGGGTAATAGGAGATAATGAAGAGAGACCCCGTGACGATAGACCCCAATACAGCGAAATGTAATTCGCAGTGATAGGAGATCGAATTCTGTATGTTGGCCTGTCTTATAACAGTTTACAGATTATGACATGATGTCCAATCATAGTGTCTTCCTACGGTGTGTCACGGATGTCTTACTTTGCTCTGTTCATACAAAGGTGTGTGTGTGTTTTTCCATCATGCTGTGTCTGTTGCAGGGTTGATTGTTGGAAGTTTATTTATTTATTTTATTGTTGATTTGACTGTTTTGGTTGAAGACAGCAGACAGTGAAGTTTTTTGAGATCTGAGGTGAAAGGGAAGCACTGGAGACTCTCGCCGCACGCTGCCGGTCAGCATATCCCCTCGGCAGGCCGCGGCACTGGGCAGCTCAACTGAAATGCTTTTGTGCTTCTAGAACCTTCACGGTTCCTGAAACATCCCAGCTGCATGGACTGAATTCTCTCTGCTGAGCTCAATATTTTTTTTCCATTGACCCATTTTTATTTTATATATATATATTTTTTTTAACAGCTGATACTGATGTATTTAGGTTAAAAGCTTTGCTGAAGGATACGAATGTACTATCTGATCTCATCCTGGATTTGAACTTCTCGCGCAAGACCTGTTCCTTCACCAGGCATATTGTTTTCCTAGTCAAAATGCAAACGCTCTCTCTCAGCCATCGTGTATAATTGTTTGTTTGTGGTTAATCGGCCCTGGTGCATTATTAAACCTGTCAGCAGTGTTGCAGTAAAGCATTGCAACTGGATGCTGCTGTCATCGTCATGGTGATGGTCGTAAAATCTTGCGTTTAAAGGAGCTCGCCATTTTTTAAAGTAGCCAAACCTCAAGTCCTCCCACCCCCCACCCCCCGGTCCTCCTCCGGTGTTCCTCCTCCTCCCCGTGTCATGGCCTCGATCCCTTAGCGCTCCACCCCCACCCCAAACTCTCTCCATCGCTCGCTTGCGGACCCATTAAGGACAATTACTGAGAAGAATGGAAAGTTGATTATCCTCATTCATCTCACAGCTGAAGCTCAACACGTGGGATTAATGAAGCCCCCCCCCCTCACTATTCTCTGTTTGGCAGCCAGATGCAGGTAGCTGGGGAGTCTTCTTTTCCCCCAGTGTGCAGGTTCTAACATTTCTGGCACAAGATGGAGTCGCCCCCTCACCAGTAAAGACCAGTCTGCAGGGAGGTGCTTCTCAGAGCCTCTGCTGGGATTCAGTAGTGCCGCCGCGTTCTGCCTACATGCACTTCAGAATGCGATTTCCACTCGATGGTGAACAAATGCTTAATTATTCATGCAAGTGGTACATCCCAAGACGTCTGGGGGTGAGGTGCTGTCTCGTCACTTGAGACGCGCCGCAGCCCCCCAGGGATCGGGGTGGGAGGGGGCAGTGCACCTGCAGCTGGAAAGCCTGGTGAAAGCATCACCACGGTTACGGAGCCCATGGCACGAATACCAGTCTTGGCATCTCTTATTACAGCATAGATCCCAGTTTCTGACTTTTCAGGCCTCGGAGGCAGCAAAGCATGCTGGGAGGCCTCTAGCGGTTCTAAATCAATTCCGTTCTCGTGGGCTCAAAGAAGTGCCCACCACTTTTCATTTGGTTTCGCCGGTCAGCTGGTCTACCAACCCTTGCGTGTTTTTGTAGTGGGATGTAGGGAGAGTCGGTGTGATGTGACCCCCGGATTGAGATTGAAAAGCACCCTGTTTGTATAGGTTTTACCTTTGTGGAAGGTCTTTTTAAAATCCTTTTTCTGACTCAACCACCTAGAACTGTGTTTTAGGGCTTTCTGCAAAACTGTGCTGCATTGAAAATGGTCACACTCTGGGAAGAGGTTCAGTTGGCCAGCGTGAATTTCTTTCCATCAACCCTGAAAGGTATTCCTTTTGGGAAGTGATTACTCGCCCGCCCCTCTGGCTCTGATTGCAGATGGGGGCGCCCACTGACAGGTGCTCCGTCTGGTAGGATCTCCCCTCCGGGCTTCTTGTCACCCTGAGCAGGGGGGTGTTGGATGACGGGGTCGGTGTGAGCGACCCCGTGCTTCTGAAGAGTGGGGTGATGCGGTCAGCGATGCCTCGGGTGCACGTCCCCGCTGGCCAGCTGCGTTTCCTGCTGTCTGTCTGCGTTCTGACCCCCTTTCTCAGATGGCCATTGCACGGGAGAGCCTCTCGGCTGTCATTTAGCGCACTTATTTGTGGAAAAGACTCTTCGTATAAACAGGCTAGGCGTCCGTACCCGATGCGAGGCAGTTCTGCAAAAGACAGCTATAAGATGAAACAGCACTGTGTCAGCAAGTTAAAGCCTCTGTGGACAAGTGGCATCCATCTCAAAAGTTTGTATTTATTTATATAACACACACACACACACACACACACACACACACACACACACACACACACACACACACACACACACACACACACACACACACACACACACACACACACAGCGGGGCAGCATGGTGGTACAGTGGTTAGCACTGTTGCCTCACACCTCTGGAACCCGGGTTCGAGTCTCCGCCTGGGTCACATGTGTGCGGAGTTTGCATGTTCTCCCCATGTCGTCGTGGGGTTTCCTCCGGGTACTCCGGTTTCCCCCCACGGTCCAAAAACATGCTGAGGCTAATTGGACTTGCTAAATTGCCCGTAGCGTGTGCATGTGTGAGTGAATGGTATGTGAGTGTACCTTGTGATGGGCTGGCCCCCCATCCTGGGTTGTTCCCTGCCTCATGCCCATTGCTTCCGGGATAGGCTCCGGACCCCCCACGACCCAGTAGGATAAGCGGTTTGGAAAATGGATGGATATATACACAGCGGATATATACACAGTCTTAGCAGCAGTGTCCTGTCATCAAAACAGACTTGCCCTCTAAGTTTACTGAGCCAGACGTCACTAAATGCGTAAGTAGAAAAGGTCGATGATTCCACTACGCACGTGCAGGTCGGCTATCCGGAATCCGCTGTGTCCGCCTCTTGGAATAATCGCCGGCGCCTCTGCCAAGGAGATGCGGTCCATGCAAACGGAAATAACCCTTTATTATTACCACTCAGAAAGTAACTCTATAAATACGACCTGACCTCTCTATCAATAGAACTAATTAAGTTCTTGTTCTTGGCAATTAGAATGGTGGAATTGTTTTTCTTTGACTGCTTTCTAGGTAATCCAGTTTGATTTTAAACTCAAGGAGCCAGCTAGGTTAGGGCAGATTAAGGAATGATTGCTCAAGGCCTTTTGGTGTATTATGGTTTTCTGTTTTGGTGGTAGGAGGTGGACTTGCCGTGCAGTTGGGTTGACTCATCGCTCTATGCTCTGCATGTTCTGCAGATGATCCCAGTTTGGACTTCGCTCTGGGGGGGGAGGTGAGGTGAGGTGCCCTAGAACTTGATTTACGGGACGTTTGGTCGCATATGAAGTTCCCTGGGGACTGGAGTATTGACAGGTGGACGCTGGACTCGGCTCTCTCGGTCATCATGGTCCTAGTGCTCTTGGTTTCCTAACCAGTGGTTGCAGCATCTCGAACATCCCAGAGGCCTCGGTAGTCGATCACTTGGAGTCGCCCTGGTTGCAATTATTGCTTCGGAACCGAAGTTCCCACATGGATGGGTTTGGAGGAGAGCTGCTGCATTGGATCCAGGGGCTTCCGCATCCCGTGGACTAAGGGAGTAGAAAATGCCTTGATGTGCTGTTTTAGGGGATGATTTCTTATTTATAATCCTCACCTTGCCTGCACCAGCACGACTGTTTCCATTCCGATTCAGTCAGAATATAAATGCGTTCTCGTTAAAGTCAGAGTGACACTAGTGCTTTGTGCTGTTATGTTTCTCTCTTATTGCCTCCTTATGCATTCCTGAGAGCCTCCTGGAGGTCTAAAGGTCAGCCGCACCTGTAGGAGTGAGAGGCTGACCTTCATGAATTATGCAGACCCATACACCCGCAGGCATGGGGGTGTAGCCTGAGTGACAGGGGCCCCCCAAAAAAAATTGGAACATAATCGACCTGGGTTGGGGGCTCAGTGCGGTATGCTTTTATGGAGACCTAAATCTCTAGCGACACACCTGTGCCTGAATCCTGTACCCCCCATGCTGAAAAGTAATTTTCCTACGTTATGGATCACCTGTAATCCGATGTTACTTAAAGAATGGGGGGGGGGGGGTGGTAATTAAAGACCCTTTTAAAGAAGAAAGTCTTGGGGGAAACTGGATTGCAAAGGGAGAGCAAATTTGCAAGTGGCATTGAGGTGGGAAGCCAGTGTGCAGATTGGGGAAGGATTATTACTGGGCAGCAGTGATGCGACGTGTTTATTTCATTTTATATTTTTAAACTCTTAGCACTGTCTGGTGCCGATTATTTCCCTGTCACCTGCGCGACCGTCGTCGCGCGACGTTGAGAGTCAGAGGTTTGGAAGGTTTTACCGTCGCTCCCGATGACACCACTTTCGTTTCTGACCTGCAGGGGGCAGCGAAGGCAGCCCAGTGGAAAAGCAATATATAGGAGCAGGCGTCCGCCTGTCAGACGATTGGTGTTCACCTGCGGGAGGTCTCTAGGAGGGTCGGATGTGTTTTGGGGGAGGGCAGGGAATAGTGACATAGACCTTTTTCATGCTTGACTGCACAGGAAAGTAGGTACCTTGTTCCCCCCCCAAGGCTTGTTTAAATCACTGCAGAAGTCTAACTTGTACCCTAAAGTGAAGTAGATATGCAGATACATAAATGCATGAATATCCTGAATAAAAAAAAAAAATGTCAGCTAAGCAGTAGTAGGCTTTGGGAAGTCCTGTGAGCTTTGGAGAGCTCGACTCGCCGTTCTGACACAGCGGTTTACAGAGCCAGGGCATCGTCCTGCACCTGCTTTACACGTCTAATCCTCTGTTTTCAAGCTTTTCATTGTGGAAGCACAGCTTATCTGCCTTAATTTCACTAATGTGGAACAAAGGCAGCATTTTCCTGCTGATGTGATTAAAGGTTTCAATAACACAAGGCTTACTGGCAAATTAAATGCCGGCCAACAAAAAAGTATCCCTGGGTTGAATTAAAGGTGCCCTTGAAGGCACATGGGTGGGGCTGAGGTGCCGTTTTCGGGTTGTTCGAGGTTTAACTGGCCTGGTGGCCTCCGGGCACTCCAGCAAGCCACAGTTTAGGTTTGTAACTGCATTCCTGCTTAGGGACACGCTGATCCACCAAATGCAGATCCACTCTGCTGAGAACCTCTCTTTGCATCCATTTCTTTTTTTGGAGGGGAGAGTAGCGGACTCTGAAGCTTCACGGCAATCCGGGCTTACTCTGGCCTCTCTCCCTCTGAGGCTGTGGGTGCGTGATGGGGTTGCCCCCCCCCCCCCCCCGTCCTCAGGTCGGAGCTGGCTGCCACCCTCTTCACCAGCCATTACGTGTTTGATGGACCTTAATCTCCAGCCTCTGCTCCTGACAGTATGCAGATGTGGATTGCTTCAGTTACATAGTGAACGCGGAACCACACAGTGTTACTGCAGAGCAGCTGGTGAACAGGTGCGGTGGACGAGGGAATCAGGGCCCACACTGTCCCTAACGCTGCCTGTCTCTCCCCCACCCCAAGCCAGAATTGAATTCATACAGATTGATTCCGGGAAGTCTCCTCTCGCAAGCAGGGCCAACCCGACAGTGCGGGGGAAACAGGGTGGAAAATTCACTGCTAATTCGATCAGGTACTCCGAGGGGGGGGGATGTGTTCCGGTGGCCAGGGAAGGAAAAGCTGGGGGTGGGCACTGACCGGGGTGGTGGTGGGGACAGACCGAGACACGCATGTGTCAGCTGGTAGCAGTTTTTTGACACTTTGGGGGGCTTCGGCAGAGTCTCTCCTGTGATCCCAGTCTGACCTTCACATTAAGTCGCCGTGTCCTTAACCACGGCGCCACCTGCTGTCTGCTGTTCCTCGTCAGACTTCAGTATGAGCACCACAATCTCCCAGCTGCGGCGCTCAGCTATGATGGACGGCGCTTCTGGAAAGGTCAGCTCCTCTGGGGGGGGTTATAATTGGATATGGTCTGCCTGAGTGTCACACGTCAGCAGAAAGACCACCCCCCCCCCGCAACCCAGACAAAGGAGCCATGTAAGGAGCCGGCGGGCGGGACAGTGTGGCGCTCGGCCGCTGAAAGGAGCTAAGCAGGATCTGTTCTGTTCTTTCAAACGTGGCGGGTAGAAAGTGGAACGTCTCGGACTTGGACGCCGTGGATAAATTAACCGTGGCAGGGCCGCCTTCACGCGCAAGGGCCGCCGCCTTCACGCGCAAGGGCCGCCGCCTTCACGCGCAAGGGCCGCCGCCTTCACGCGCAAGGGCCGCCGCCTTCACGCGCAAGGGCCGCCGCCTTCACGCGCAGGGGCCGCCTTCACGCGCAGGGGCCGCCTTCACGCGCAGGGGCCGCCTTCACGCGCAAGGGCCGCCGCCTTCACGCGCAAGGGCCGCCGCCTTCACGCGCAAGGGCCGCCGCCTTCACGCGCAAGGGCCGCCGCCTTCACGCGCAAGGGCCGCCTTCACGCGCAGGGGCCGCCTTCACGCGCAGGGGCCGCCTCAATCCCGCCTCACCCCATCCGGTAACCCCCCCCCCCCCCCCCCCCCCGCGGTGACGAGTTTTTGCCGGCCGGATAGATATTTTGGGTTTGAGTAATTTGTGCCCTAAGTGGGTCACTCTGGGAACCGGGCCGGTTCAGGTGCGGTGTCACTGGTTTCGGGACGTCCTACTGGGCCTGGATGATTCTGCTCCCGTGTCATGTGGACGGTGCCCTGCGATGTCGCTCCCTGGTGTGAGTCAGCAGCTGGCAGCCGTATTCATGTGGGGTACTGGGGGGGGCAAAGTCCTGGGCCCCCCCCCCCGCTGTCACCCGTCTGTCAGGACTCTGTCCTGTCCTCCTATCTCTCCTCTCTCTCCCTCCCCCCTTTCTTCCCCCATATTGTTTGTTTAGCCCGGCAGCTCAGAGCCGCGGGGTCACGATAACAGGGCAGACGTTTCCTGGAACCTTCCGCTCCCCACCGACAGCTTCAATCCTAGCAGATGCCGCGTTATCCGTTTACACACACGCCGGTCCAGAGTGCTCTTCCAGAGTCAATCGTTTTGAATTCGCGACTCGTTTGCTGTAATGTCGCTACGCCGCTGCCCATTAGTACAGGTGACGGAGAGCTCTTGCTTGGCAACTCGCTCGCTGCCGGATCCCTCACTCGTCATTAGTGGCACAGATTCCTACCCTTTAATCCGCTACATACGCAGTCAGACATGCTGTTTTTCGCGCCGCCCGCCCATCACTTTCTCGTGCACTGATCACATGCGACGACGGGTTTTCTGAGGCCTTTAAGGAGAGCGCCCCACCCCAGCCCGCATGCGGCGCATGAATGGCGCTGTCAGCCGCATAATGAATCTCGCCGCCTATTGTCTTGCCGCCGCACGTGGGCGATGGAGGGAACGGAGACAAAAGGCGCAAATTATACGGATGCCTCCGCCCAGATCCGCCGCTATATTTGGCCGTCCTTCACAGGCAGCGGCTACGACTTGGGAGGGAGGGGTGGAGTGAATTAGCCGGTGGGCGTGCTAGCGGGCGTTCGAGTGGCGAGGACAGGCAGCCATGTCACGTCGTCAGGGATTGTCCCCCCCCCCCGCAGCTACCCCCTAGATCTGATTTTGCTGGCTTATAAAATAAAAATGCTTACCTCACAAAAAATAACCTGTCAAATGGCTAAAACGATCGCATGGAATGGCTTTCTGTTAGCCTGCGGGGGGAGTTCAGATGGACAGAAATGACCCGACGTCCTTTCCAGGGTGGGCTGGGGGGGGCGCGGAATACCATGATGATAATCTAACGCCTGGCGTGTTCCAGAACCACGCTGCATCACAGCGGACTCCGATCTGTGAAGGGCTTTTCCTTCACGATTGCTGTTTTTATACACACCTATTCCTTTCCTGGTGCTTCTCCCTGTTTCCTTTTTTTAAATTTTTTTTTGAGGAGGGAGGTGGGTTTCCTTGCCGCAGGTGAGCCGTTGGGAACGAGGATAAATGGGAACAGCCGACCCACGCAGATCTTGGGAGCCTCCCTCGTTATGGCAGCATTCCCAGCATTCCTCCGCCTTCCCAGCATGCCGAGCTCCGCCTCCGCCCACGGGCCGGTGCGTGTGACGTGTGGAGGCCCACTCGGTGCATTCTGGCTCCGGGCCGGTTTAATGTTCTCCGCGTTCGTGATTCCTCTGCTCCCTGCTACACACACACCCGCTGTCGGTGTTGCCAGGCGCCAGGCTGGAGCCC
This sequence comes from Brienomyrus brachyistius, assembly GCF_023856365.1. Taxonomy (NCBI): domain Eukaryota; kingdom Metazoa; phylum Chordata; class Actinopteri; order Osteoglossiformes; family Mormyridae; genus Brienomyrus; species Brienomyrus brachyistius. The sequence continues at coordinate 5,018,083 of NC_064536.1, read as the reverse complement.
TTGGATTGCGCCCGTGGGTGTCGGATGGGTACACACACATGCATAAACACACGCACTTGCACACATTCACCTCCCCTGCCAACTGCGGTTGTGGAGATGGAGTATCATCTGGGGGGCTTTTTCTCCCCCCCCCCCCAAAAAAATCCACCCCCCCCCAGCCGCCCACTGACGTCCGTAAGCCTGTCGTTTTCAGCACTGTACAAGCGCAGTGATGAGCAGACTCTGGGTTGCAGCTGAATTTTAAAGAGATCCACGCCCACGTTTGGTCTTACTACTACGGGCATCATTACGGTGGACTTCTCATACTGCCGCTGCATCTTCCTCCTCCTGCACGCCGTTTGTTGCTGTGCTGCCACCTCAGAACCCCACCCCTCATGTATCTCCCCCCTGTGGAAGGCTGAATTCCAGCACCCTACTTGCGGCGAGCTCTCGGGCTTATATCCAGCGGGCTTTAGGACCAGGGAGTGCCATTTCTGTCGCGCTCCCCTCAGTGTCACGGTGAGTTTGGATGCGTAACCCAAGTTGGCCATATTGCCCGTCGGATCGCCGCGGGGGCCGGCGCACCCTGGTGGTGATGAGCGGGGAGGCGGGGGCATGCTGCTGGCTTTCCTCTTCCCGCCGTTTTCAGGAGCGGTATGTCAGCTCCCCTGGTGAGGTGTCAGCCAGGACCCCCCCCCGGTCCTGGGCGTCTGATTGGGATTTCGGGGAGGGGGGCGTGGCATCTCGTCCTGCCTACTGCTTAGCTTCCCCTTCCATTGGCTGTCCCATGGGACCTGGCCCATTTTCAGGATGGGGAGTCGTGGGATTGGCCAGCCAACCAGGAGGGAGACGGAGCCAGTGGGGGCAGGGTTTAGGGAGACGGAGGATGCTGCCTGCTATTTTGGTCATGCTAGTGCCCGTGGGCTGTAGGTTAGCTGAGATAGAGGGTCCATCTGGAAGCACATTGCCCCCCCCCCCTTAACGAACACCACCTCGGCCAGTGTGTGCGGGGGCTTGCCTCCCTCCCACCATCCCGGTTTTTCGGTCTCCCTCCTGTTGCACCACATGGCCGGCGGATTCGGGTTTCCCTACGGCTGTCAGCGGCCATTGGGTAGCGAGCGGCTGCCAGCACCTAGCCAACCAGCATCCAAAGGTACTGGGGGGCTTATCTCCATGGTGACTGAATAAAAACAGAGAGCCGTGACCTCTAGGGGGTGTGTGTGTTTGAGACACGGTGTGGTTTTGCTGTGTTAGAGAGTGGCGGCCTGTGTGCCGTTTCGATGCACCCCTGCGTACCGTTGGGGAGGGGCCTACTTTTGATGTTTTTTTTTTTTTAGCCCAAATAGAACCTTATCCATACCATCGCCGTCTAACTCTTCACGAACCTCCTCAGTAATACTATGTTCAGATCTTCTCCTCCATGATTTCCCCATCTGTGAGAGTCCAGCTTTGATGCGTCACTCTGCTTCTGGCAGAGGATGTACGATCGTGCCGGTAGATCCTGGAAATAATTAGCTAACGACGCGAGGGGCCTGCCTAAGATCCGTGTAATCGGCACCCATCTAATCTCCACGGCCCGTGGTTCGGTCTCTCTGCGACTCTGCAGTGCAGCGAGGGAAGGGCTTTCGCCGATTTTGGGGGAGAGGTAACCAGAGACCAGTTTTTAAAAAAATAAATAAATAAATAAATCCCCAGCTTCCACAGCAGTGAATTATGGGATAGCTTCCCTTGATAAACAGAACAGGCTGTATCAGCCGCTGTCGTGTATCCTACTGTTTCCCAAACTGGTCCTCGGGGACCTTCAGCCGGTCCCTGTCTCTGCTGCCTCCCATCTCCCTGCCAGACAGTCCACACTTTAGCAGAACCATGTGAGAAACACTGGTGCGTATTCCCCTTGCTTATTACCTCGTTTTACTGCTGGTTTGCTGAGAACAGGCACACTGCGCTGTTTCCATCCCACTTTAACAGTGCGTGCTGTCGATTTAAAGCCAGTTGGAGGTTTCGCTCGGGAGTGGAACGTGACGCGATTCCCCTGTGGGTCCCCGGAAGTTCTCGCGTGACTGGTTCAGTTCTCTTCCAGTGTGTGTAAAAGTTCTCCTATGTTGGTGTTTGCAGTCTGGCTGGGCACTGACAGCACGGAGCCCTTCCACTAGAAGGTTCCAGAATTCTGGAGCTCCTTTTAGAATTATTTTACTCAATAGATGTTTTCCTGTCTTGCATTAATCGGGTCCATCGCTGCAGGACAGACTCGTTCTGGTGGACTGCGCCGGGCGGAACGCACATAAAGTGCATCCTACCTTAACATGGCCGATAATGGCGCCGTACTGGTAAGCACTGGCTTACGTAACCCCACGAACGCCCTTCTGAAGAGGCAGCACCGCGATCTGTTTGCTGCAGCCGACTCGTGCCTCTCCTTGAGATTCCAGGTTCATGGCTGCCCCCTGGTGGCAAGAGGCTGCGTGACAGCCGCAGTGCGCGGCAGAAGGCCGGCGCAAAATCCAATAAAAGCAGGAGACTAATAATGTCAGTTTGATGGCTTCTCCCATAAAAAAAAAATCATCATTTAGATTCTACTCTGTTCCAGTCAGGATCAGATTCGCCATGAGAAAGAAGGTATCCAGTGTGGGATCTGTGTGTGGATGGATCGCATCACAGCTATGCAGTGATCTGGCTGTAATTTACTCCCCAAGACTCATTTTAGCTTTTGACTACTGAAATGAAAGTTTAATGAAGCTGGAAGAGTGATGTGTTCAGCATCCTGTCTGGGTTTTACCCCTGCCGCGTCCACCCCCACCCCCCCACGACCCTGACCTGGATAAGAGGCCAGACGACGGACGGATGGATGGATGGAAGAAAGGATCTCAAGGTCTTAGATAGGATTTCAGACGGGATATAACCATAAAATAAGAACATTTTTATGGATCTTTTTCCCTGTCCAATAAGTTTTCCATGTATAGAACTGAAATGGAATCCCTTACTTACTAATGCATATTTTTCTGCTATCAAATGATGCTTATTACCCAGAATGTTCTCTTCCGTATCCCAGAATTTGTGAATTCCTTGTGTAAGCCGGTAGCTGGTCTGATACTTGTTGGCTTATGAATCGGGTGTCTCCAGGTTCAAACAGCCGGTCCTTCTTCTGGGATACGGTCCTTTCGGCTTTCTGGCAGAGCGTCCGTCCCGCTTGTGGGCGAAACACTCGGCCGAAGTCTTTTGTGCAGCATGAATTTAGCCGATGCTCAGATTTTTATTTATTTATATTCAGCCTCCTTGGTTTGTTATCGGAGGGTTTTGCCGTGGAGCGGCGCTCCCTGGTGATGGGAGATTATACGCCGTGATTCGGTTGGTCTAGCCTTGCACCGCTCAGGGACTGCAGGAGGAAGATAAGGCCGACAGGACCTCAGTCCTGTGAAATGTTTCGCTTGATGTTTGACTCTGTTTTGCTGCCTTTCCAGCTGAAGGGAGCTGCTAATCTGCGCCCGTCAGCTTTGCCACCTGAGAACATGGCCAAACCGACGTGACCCTCAGCCCACTGAGCAGATATCAGGTGGACCTCACTGCCCCTCGGCTTGGGCTTTAGGTCCATCCAGCCAGGCTCAGGTCTGCAGCTTGTTTTGTTCAAACAATGTGAGCTGAGTAGTTCGTTCATCCGTCCATCCATCCATCCATCCATCCATCCATCCATCCATCACCCATCAATTTTTCATCTACCACCCATCCATTTTCCATTCATCTATTTTCCTTCCTTCCATCCGTCCATTTTCCTTCCATTTATCCATCCGTTTTCCATGCATCCATTTTCCTTCCATCTATCCCTCCATTTTCCATCCATCCATGTGTCATCCATCCATTTTCCATCCATCCATGTGTCATCCATCCATTTTCCTTCCTTCCATCCATCCATCCATCCATCCATCAATTTTCCAGTGTTTCCTGGCTTATTCTGGTCAAAGACCCTGGGCACCCTGAAATTTATCCCAGGCAGCACAGAGCACAAGGCAGCGGTACACCCTGGCCGGGAGGCATGCCAGTTCAGTGTAGCACCCTCTACAGAACGCGGAGTAGCTGAAAGAAACCCATAAAACAGAGGGAACATGCAGAAGGCGCGCGCACACACACCCGCTGAGGGACCCAGCTGCCCGGCGTGGTCTTTGTAAGTCACACAGATGCAGATTATTTTACCTGCTCGCACATTTGTGTAGCTTATGTTGGTGTTTGTAGAGTTTAAACCCGCACTCATGAGTCCTGCTCCTTAAACGCTGTGCCACCTAGTGGCACATTTAGGAATTAGTTACATAAATACACCTGTCACAGGGCTTCAGCGTGGGGGTCTGTCAGTTTGACGGTGAGATTTGATACAAATCGAACAGAAAAGAATTCACTGGTTTTAAGATCTCCTAGATTGCCCCCCCCCCCCCCACACACACACACACAATCCATGTCTTCCTATCTTTGTGAGGACTCTCTATTCACTTCTATGGCAAAACCTTAATCCTAACAGTGACACCCTTAACCACCACCCAGCTCTAACCTTAACCATAAGTAACCAAACAGAACACAAGTCTTTTGACTTTTTAGTTTTTTGATTGCGAATAACTGAGGTTGTCCTTGTGGGGACCGATTAAAATGGGTCCCCACACTGTAATAATTACAAATCCACATAGAGACACATGCCCTCTCCTGGCAGAGTCAGATCCATGTTCTCTGTGTTGGTTTGTGTGGCAATGCCAGGGACCAGCCTGGGACTCTCAGATCCAGCCGATAAGTCAGGGGATGACATGCAATGCCGGTTTTTCGCATTCCTCACGTAACTGCCCTCGGCTTGGAGGGGGAGGGGGCCTGTGTGCCTGTGGTGTGGGGGTGTTGGTGAAGGTGACGTCTGGATGTGGGGCACAGACCCGCCCTCCGGCCGTCCGCGTCTGCGTGTGAGTGACGCTCCGTCTCCAGCGACGGCGGCCAGCAGCCCGCAGGGGATTAGTCCTAATTACCTGCTGGAGTCGCGGTGACCAGGGAGGGGAGGGGATTACGTTAATCCCGCCCTCCCTGGCAGAGATTACGCCGCAGAAAGGGCTTCTAGCACCTGATGCTTCTCTGTCTCTCCACCTCTTCCTTTTTCTTCCTCCTCCTACTCCTCCTCCTGCCTGGAGTGTCAGAGCGAGGGAGTAGCGAGTGTGTACGCGGGCGTGCGTCAGCGCCGTCCTCGGAGCTGCCGAGGAGACTTTGGGTGGGGGGGGGTGCATATATATATATTTTTACTCCTACGTGTTCAGGGAACGGTTGGCCAGGCCCAGCGTTTCGAAGGCCACAGTGGGCCGGGGACCTGTAGTTGTAACCAGCTCTTGGTCATTTCCTGTGGTAGTGGGAGGGGGCAGCAGGTTGGGGGGGGCACCATGCTGTCGTGCTTCGGCAGGCGCCGCGAGCCGTGGCGTCAGGACCGGTACGGTGAGGACGACCAGCTGATTGCCGACGAGCCACTGAGTGTCTCGAACCCCTACCTCCTGGACTCAGGTAACTGCCAATACCCTGGGGGGGGGGGGGGACGCCTTCCTCGTTACTGCCCAGTTAATTCCCACAGAGGCTGTGTTTTGATTTTACGAGGAGCCGTGTGTTCAAATTCTGTGGTGTCTGTCGAGTGTTTCTCCCTGGTAAGAGAGAGCTCGGATTTCATGGCTGACGGTCACGGGCTGTTACACTCCGGCACAGCGGCTACGCCGTCGTCGCCATAATGCCCTGAACCCGTCTCGCTTCAGCTTATTGCTGTTTTTGCTGGTGTTGTAGATGTATGGAATGACTCAGGCTGTGCATGAGTGACTGTGTGTTTCTGTGTGTTATTAGGTCATTGCTCATTACCCAGAATGCAGCAGGAAGGTGTCTGGCAGTGTTGTGGGCCGGGGAATGGAGTTGGGTCTTTGACGTACTTTACGGACTAGCTACTTCCCCTGCTGGGGTTAGCCTGAGCCAGCTGTGTGGGGTTTACTGCTCTCAATCAGCCTGTAAGAAAGCGGGGGTTCTCAGCTTCAGGCCTGGGGACCCACTGTTATTGGCTGATTGAGAGCCAATCCCAAAATCCCGCACCAGCCCCCTATGGATCAGGTTGCCAACCCCTAGTGTGCTGATGCCAGTAGTGGTGGAACGTGGGTCCTTGATCTAGCTTGTCTGTCACTATATGAAGGTACACCCTTGTTTGGCCAGTCGACCTCCCCTCCATGGACAGGAAATGATACATTTCTTTGTTCTTTATTTTTTGGGGGGGCTCTGAGTCCAGAAAAAACGGGAAGTTGTTTCTCAGATATTTGGGAACCTGTTTTTTTTCCCCCATCATCTGAGACCAAATGTGTGAACAAAGTTCTTGTCCTGAATGGCGTTCGGGATGCGGGTCACGGCCGGGCCGGACCGGCTTCTAAATCCTATTTGTGTCAGTGCCTCAGCTCACGTCATCACAAGAAAACAGAGAGTGCCCTTTAGGATACGAGTGTTTTATCAAAATGCTGGGAACCACAGGGAGCTGGCTGGAAAAATGTGGACGGTGAACGACGTTACCCCTCCGAGACGCCGTTCATGTCTGTCCGATTCGGCCGATGGGGAGAGGAGGAGTGGAGAGCTGCCTTTCCCCGTATTTCACCTGACAGTCTTTGCAGGTTTATTATTACGCGGTTTTGTCTTGCGCCCTCTCGTCTTGCAATCCACTGTTGTGTGTCCTGTCCCCTGATAAGCAACCCAAGAGCTACTGCATAACAACTTAACCACGTTACCTGGAACACATATAACAATGACATGGGAAACTCGACACGTGGTCTTTCTGTGCAGAGACTTATGGAGGTTATGAGGTTTTTCCTTGCAGACATGCGTTTGTCTCGCGGACGAAACCGTTGTGCCGCCGCTTAGCTGCACGACTGTCGTACTGGAGCTGCTCCACAGGGTCACGGGTCAGTGTCAGGCAGCGGTGCTGATGCGGTCACCGTGGCGATCCGGTGTAGACCGCGGGGCAGACGGTGCCTACATAAGCTGACGAGCGTGGCTCAGCCACTCGCTGAAATACTAAGGAATATTGCGGTGATTATTATTATGTAACGGAATGACTGCCATTGTAATTAGTATTTAGTGTGGTATTATTGAAATTAAGTTTTTGTTTTGTTCATTTTGTGTTTGTAAAGTGTTTAAATTACAAAGACAATGAGAATAGGCGAGAATCACCTTTTGTAAATCTCTCTAACATGACTGCAAATTGATTTGTGGGAGAAAATAAACAGTCATAACACGAAAAATGATTTGTATTTCTAAACTCCCAGTTGAGTTGCTTTTCTTCAGATTTCAGCTATGTGTTCTGTTCCCCCTCCCTTTAGAACTTCATGCTTCTTGGTAAGCTTCCAGCATTCAAAACAATGCTTGAAATAATCTCAACAGTAATCTCCGATTTCAGCAAGTGATTGGAGTGCCGCGGTCCTTACTCCAACCACTAGGCGGCAGTGCTGCCCTTGCTACCAAGCTCATTGCATTGGTTTTCGCTGGATTAGGTTTTGCCCATTTGCGTAGATTCTGTTAGCGGCGGAGGTCATGCTGAAGGGGTCCCGATCTGCTTGCTCAGTGCCTAATAACAGATAAGCTGTCTTTCTGAACCCAGATTCTGAAGAGGCTTTTATGGGGGCTGTGATTTATGAGAATCTCCCCCCCCCACCCCCGCATAAGCATGTAATCACATTACATAAGTGTTAGCCAAGCAGTGCTATTATAGTAGCAGTAGTAGCGTAAGTAGTAGTATAGCAATTTGTCCATCCATCCATTTTCTAAGTTAGATAGAAGGACCTTGAATTTGTTTCAGTCCGTACAGATACCAGTCACATGCACGCATTTACAGCTGTACCCTGTCTTGCCCTGGGCCAGGCCGGCCTGCCCCGTGGGGTCCCGTATGTCCTGGCCATCCACCCACAGTTTAAGCTCGAAACGAACCTCTGCAGTGCAGTCCTAGGTGCAGTGGCCTCCATCTGGACCTCCGTGCCGGCAGCCTCGGATCTCGCGCCTCTTTTTGCATGTTACAGTCCCGCTCGGCAGCTTCTTTTTTCAGCTCCTCTGGCGCTACAGGAAAGCGGCAGGCGGCTCCCCTGACGCCGGGGTGTCGTTTTATTCCCGATCTCCGGTTTCCACGGCAACCTAGAAGCCAGGCGAAAGGAATGTTCCTGTTCACAACAAGTCCGTCGTCTAGTTTCTGTAAATTACAGATCGCGGTGTTTCACCCGGTCGGCTTTTAACTTGTGAGATGCCATCTCAGCCTAAAATTGACTCTCTTCAGACGGAGTTTATTAAGTGATTTATGTTTTCCTTTTTAAAATTTTACCTCTGCATAATGGTTGGGGGAAGGTTAGCCAGAGAGACTGTACTTGGAAAAACGAAGCCCAGTCATAAGCCTTTGTTGTCAAGCTTCAGTGAGTGACTGTGGTCCTCTTTCTGGGTGGATGCACTGGGTTTTTGCCTCAAAGAACCTACTTGGGACTCTTGGATCAGTACTCTGTTGGTTCACTTACAGACCCATTTTCCCACAGGGTTTTTCATTGTAGTTAAATAAAGCACATCTGCATGTTTTTTCTTCGTAAATCAGGCATAAGTTCAGAGTGAATGCGTGTCTTCTGCGGGGTCAGTTTCTGTGCCCTTAAAGGGATTAGGACGAGTGCCACAGGTAGGAGGCTGAGAAGGTACCCCCCCCCCCCCACCATGGTTTCTGGTCATTCCAGTGGCTGCACAATGTTTGACAAGAGTCCAGCCACAGTTGGACATCCCAGAATGTGGTTCTGTTTTTTCCCCTCTCTCGTATGGGGCCACCCATCTCCCGATAAAGCTTTCCTGACACGCACACAGATCCGGCTCCCTTTAGAAGGTCCCTTTGGTCCCTTCGCCGCTGTTTATCAGCTGACGTCTAACCTAAAGCGTGTGTACGTTACTCCCCATGAATAAATACGCTCAACGCCTGTGGCTGCTCTCTTGCCGTCTTTCACGTCGATCAGTCTTTGGCAAAACGCAAAACACAATCGCTGTTCATGTGGGCTATTCGTCAGCTGTCCACCTCCAGTTGAGGCTGGCTGACCATGTGCATGTCTCTGAGAGAGAGAGAGAGAGAGAGAGAGAGAGAGAGAGAGAAGTCTGTAGCACATTCTTGGTGCCTGGGCACCTGTAGCCAGAGCTAATGCCTTCCTCTCACTAGAGGTGAATGATTGTTTGGGAATTCTGTAGAGAGAGAGAGAGAGAGAGAGAGAGAGAGAGAGATAGTGGGGCACAGAGCAGAGGGGGAAAGAGGCAGCCACTCGCTCTCTGCATTCCTCTTCTGCCCCAGCACCAAGCTATGGTAAAGTGTTCCCTGTTTTTCTTTGCTTGTTTTCTGTTTATTGGGTCCGACGGAAATGTCTGATGGCTAGTCTGTGGAAAAGGGGATAGAAGGGGAATCGGCTGGACTCCTGGGACACAAAGTTCTCTTTCATAGCAGCAGAATATCCAGGATCCCACCCCCGAAGACCACGTTGGTATCTCCTGTCATCGCTCCAGCCCCAGTGGCAGCCGCGTCTCCTCAGAACCTCTCGTGGCCGTTTTCTGTACTGTGGTGGCCCAGACAGACGTCACGCTTCAGCATCCCCGGTGATTCCTGACAGGATCTACTACTTTTTGACCAACCCCCCCGCCCTACCACCCAACCCTTCCTTCACCCCAGTGCAGCCAGGGGCCGATGGATTAAGCTGCCTAGCTTGCCTGCACCGTTGCTGGGAACGCAGACCTCTTGTAAAACAAGCCTGGGCAGGGTAGCTGCTTTCCCCTTGCATTTTTTAAGTGCCTGCAGAGAATCCCAGAAAGTACATTCGTTAACGAAAAGTTTTAATTAGTTGTTTTTTTTTTTTCTCACCGAAGGACTTTTTTTTTTTTTTTTGCCCTTCCAGGAATGCTATTTTGTTTTGTAAACAACTTGAGAAGTTCCCTAAACGCAAGTTGCGGTAACTCGAGGCTTCGTTCGGATACCGGAGGCTGCTTTCGAAAAGGGCAGTGAGGCGCACCTAAAATCTGTGCATGGGGGGGAAGGTGTGTAGGTGAGACTCGGAAACACATTTAGTAGAAGACATCTGTCATGGGAGTCTGAGGGTGAAAGGATCGTACTTCATTTTGGAATGTAGCCCTTTGAAAGACTCTGAGAAGAGACAGAAGCTGTGTGTGTGTATATCTTGTGGGTCTTTCTGGGTTTTTTTCTGCCTAGTTAAAACCATGCTGGTACTGAGTGGTGGACTTACAGACATTAGTTCCCATGGTCTTGAGGCTCTGCACATAGACCGAACGGTATACCGAGTAATCCCTAACAGGACGGAGCGAGGCAGCCTGCGTGGGGCGGGGCCTACCTCAGATCACTACCACCCTGCAGCCCAGGGCTGGGTGTCTTCTGAGAACCGACCAGGAGAAGACGAGGGAGAGCCTGGAGAGAGCCTTGGGCAGGGGCGGACCTCTCCGGCGCTCCCTGGTAGTCCCACTCCAAGCTGCAGAGGCGGGACCGAGAGGGAGCCGGGGAAAATGAGGATGGACCGGTTGCTCGGGAAGCTGAGTAATAGCTGCACGGTGAAACACTCTCGGGCAGTCTGGAAGCGAGCGGCAGAAGCTCCAGCACTCCAGCAGCTCGGGGAACTGGAGGAGGAGGTTAATGCTTTGAGCCCCAGCGCTGCCGTCCCTCAGGAAGATGGCTCTCTGCGCTGCGGCCCCCCCTCCCCGCCGGTGGTGTTGCGAAGACCCCCGCGCGAGCGTCATGCCGGTGCCCGGAGGGTGGTGAGCATGTATGGCTTCCAGGACAAGTCGGAACCAGCTGCGCGGAGCACTCAGGCCCAGGGGAGGAGGCCCAGGAGTGCATGTCTGCTGCCAGGCCTTGGCGGGGATTCCCTTGCCGATGGCCTACAGCAACAGAGGCCCAGGAAAGCAGAGATCAGGCCCAGCGATGAATTGAAGGTGGAGTCTCCTCCGCAGTCACCTCCAGTGGTGCAACCCAGGTCCCGACATCAGATTCGGAAACCAAGGCCCGTCAGCATGACTGTGCTGGAGCTCAAGAAGTTCGACCGGCATGATAACTTCGGCCGTGATGGTGGGGGCACCTCCAGCGACGGCACCGGCCTGCTCAAGGGGGGCTTTCGCTGGAGGCTCTTCGGCAGGCCAGCTCGTGATACCGACAACTTCTCTCGTGAGGGGAGTAAGCCGGATGGCTCTCGGCGCTCATTCGCATCCCTCCGCCGAACCCTCAGCTTTCGCATCCGGAAAGGCCGTGACCACGATGACCAGGGCGAACCGGCTCAGGCTAAAAACGACGGGGATTACACCTCTGGCCGTCCGTTCTCCTACCTCACGGGCAGAACTTTGTCGGTCCGGCAGATTCATGAGGCGGATGCTGGGATACGGCATTTGGAGTACCAGAGTAAGGGAAAGGGCAAGGGGATGGAGGTCCCCATGTTCTCGTCTAAGCTCCCTCGACCCATTCAGGAAGAGCCGAGCTTTTGGCAGCTGCTTATTGCACGCTTTAAGAAAAAACAACCAACACCTGAACTCGCCTCTCAAAGCCGGGAACTTGGCATAGATGCTCCAAACTCAAAGCCACTGACTGATACTACAGAAACACCCCCTAGTGTGAAAACTGAAGGTCAAGGTAAGCACCCCCCCCCTCTTTCTTAGCCTTGGGAACATTTAGCATGTGGGACGTTCAGCTTTCCATGCCGGTTCTTGCATTCCAAGTAAACATTTGGCAAAAAGTTGCAGATTATTCAAAGCACCGTTCGTCTGGCTGCATTTGGACCGCGTTCAATCATTCCCAGGTTCACAGGCTCGACGCTATAAACTTTGTTTTGAAGCTTGTTACGGAGTCGAGCAGAAGTGAAGAATGGGGTCTTGTGGGTGGGGGTGGCATTGGGGGAGGTGCAGAGTACCATCCCACTGGCCTACAGGCCTCTTGATGCAAAGTCTAATTGACTTTGGGCAGCTCTCATCTGCTGCAAGCTCTCAGAGTTGTGCTTTGGAGCTGTGGCATGGTTGGGGTTAAAGTAGCAGCACTTTGAAGCCCCCCCCTCATACAACCACCCACCTCACATCAAGTAAGCCTCTGGATTGTTTCCCAGGGTTCATGAGAGTGCCGGAGGTGTCTTGCTGACTTAAACTCACCCTACGTTATTTGGCTCACAGACGCAGCACTTATGATATTGGAGGGGGCGTCTGGTTTTTTCGTAGCTAAAATCATCTTGCTAGTTGTTTTGGTTCAAAGGTAACGTGGAGAAAATCGTAATTGTCTTTGTCACATTGACACTCTTATTGCAATGCGGCCGGTAGAGAGATCATGCTAGACTTCTGATAGGATGGTTAAGGCCACGTCTGGTGTTGTCTTCAGGATAGCAGCTAATTAATGTCACCGGCTTCTTTGCAGACGGCCTGTCCGCCTCGTGACAACCCCCCCCCCCCCCCCCGTCCCTCTTCACCATCCACCAGCACCATTCATTCCTTTTGAAGTTTTTTGTCCCCTTCCCGTTTGCCGAGGGCTAAAAATTCCAGTAGGCTCCTGTTGACTGGGTCGTAACCATGTGAAAAGCCAGATGTCATGTGTTAGACAGTCACGTTATTCTGGGCCATAACGGGAAGATTCATCGCCCTTTCGGAACTGCGCGTCGACTGACCAGCGAAGTCCTTACTTACCATGGGCTATTGAGTTTTTTTTAGCAGACGATTTTGTCTAAAGTGACATTCATTTTTAAGAGAACAGGCTCAGACAGTCCTTGGAGCAATTTGGGGGTTAAAGATTCAACTGTGAAATCACGATAGTTGAACCGGTGACCATCTATACACTGGTACAGTGTCCTAAACCCACCTCACGCCACCTGCAATTAAACACGCTTGTACTGCCGTTTGTGAAATCGGCATCTGGGCCGAAACGACAATCCCGCAGCCTCGCTTCGTCCCAGCCGGCTCAATCACCGCACCTCAGAGGTGTGATGACAGGAGAGAACAGAACATCCTAAAACATCTTCACAAAAGGCGCAAATCTCACCAGGTTAAGCTCTGCCTGCGGTTACATTCCAGGGGAAAATAGAAATGCGTGTTTATGCAGAATCAGGCATAGTAATACAGTGATGCAAGAAAGCATTACGAATGTAAATATGATTGTTTTTCTTGTACTATTTGGAATATTTTCTGCTACTGTGATTGGAAGAAAATTCGTTTGATTGTTACGCCTTTGCTTTCTTCTGGGTAATTTTAGTAGCCTGAGTGTAATCAGTAACTGAGGCTGGCGATTATCACATAGTAAGGCATTCCTCAAGCATAGGTTTTTTGTGCTGAGGATAATTTCTTAACGTGCACAAAACGAGAAGTGCGTCAGTGCCGCGATCGTGAAGGCTGCTCCTACCCCTGGGTGTTTGTTGTGCCATGGCGTGCTCAGGAGTTGAGTGTTGGCACAGGTGTGAGTGTCTGTATGTGTGAGTGTGTGGGTGTGTCTCTCCCTTTCTGAGGCGACATGGCGGGACTGAAGAATGTGGGTGGGACCAAAGTGCTCTGCTCCGCCTGCCCTTACCTGCCTGAGGGGAGCTACAGCCAACCCCCCCAACATAAAACCAAACACCCCCAGGTGGGTGGCCCTCCAGACTGTGTGGTGCCCCCCCACCTGCTCCATGCGTGAAAATCCGCTTTCATTCATTGCACTTCTAGTGTAGAAAGTTCGAACCCTAAACACATGCTCGCGGTGGGAAGCTGTTTGTTGTCTGCTTTATTTATTTTATTTTTTTTTACTCCTGTTCTGAACACACCCTGGAAACAAAACCATGCCTGTATTCCCTGGAGTTGTGTAATGTGGCAGGAACGTAGTGCGTGGCCTCTCTGAACTCCTAGCATTAGCGCGACTTGTTAGCACGTCTGTCTCCGCTAGCAGGTGAAGCGTGAGGCGGCTCGTGACAGGCGTCGCAACTCTCTGCGGCGCATGGAGGCTAGAGTTCAGTACTGGGGCGCCAGCCTGTTTCGGCAGCCTGCCGCTTCCCGTGAGCGTCCGCTGATGGCCGTACGACATGACGGGAATGGGGGTCTCTAAGGCCTGAGTGGTGTCGCAGTTCCACTGTGTTGGACTGACTGTCACGTTGGACAAATGGATGCCAGTTCGACGCCAAATCCTCAGTCAGTTTGCCCCGGAAAACTGTAACTCTAACTTGTTGTTCTGCAGGCACAGAGAACAGAGATCCCCACATATTTGTATTGTCCATCAGCCCTGGTACTTGGTTTCATGTTGGTGTTACAAGACTCCCTTTGTGTTGGGGAGGGAGGGGGGGGGGGTCGATGAAAATGATAAGAGTTCACACACCATTGTATGATGAAAATGATAAGAGTTCACACACCATTGTTTTGGTCCCAAACACTGAAGCATTACACAACCGTTGAGTGTTTTCTGCTGAGCTTGAGAAGCTAATAAATTAAATCTGCTTCATTATGACCCTGGGAGGACGGTGAAGCTAGTTTGTATGTTATTTTATTTGTAAGACCTTCAAATTTTTTTACTTTGTTTGTCTGTCTGTCTATCTGTCTAATCTAATTATCTATTCTTGCTGGTCCACTGATTGGCTGCAAGAAAAACCCCTGGAGGACTGTGGCCCGTTTCTGTGCAGTTTAACCTGAAGGACTGATTTTGGTCTCAACATGCAGCAGTTGCTCCAAACCCGTAGAGACTTTGATCTCGCCCGGACGTCAGTTGTCACAGCAACACCTTTGCTTGTGCGCTTGAAGTCCTCCGTGGCCAAGACAGACAGACCCTCATTCTCCTACAGCAAAGTTCGGACTTGTCTGTTTTAGAAACATTTATTTCTAGGTGACTAGGCCTGCCCTCCAGTGAGGCCCAGATGGATGTATTGATTTGCGCTACCCGCTTTAGCATGGAATAGCTCCCATTAGCGTTACGTAGCCTCCGTTAGCATAGCCACCGTTAGCATACCGTAGCCTTTGTTAGCATAGTGTAGTCGCCGTTAGCATAATGCAACGTTAGCATAGCTTAGCCCCTATTAGCGTAATGAAGCACACCATAGCGTAGTGTAGCCTCCCTTGATGAGTGGCAGGATGGCTGATGAGACATGATGGCTGTTGGTGCTGCTGGTCAGGATGCTAGCTATAGCTGGGGATTAGGCACACGCTTATGTGTGAAATGAGGGGGCTGTATTTTCAACTAAAAAATCCAATTTATTTCCACCCCTGGCATTCCTCTGCACGTTTTCACTGCAGGCGGCATCACACACATCGCACCTGTTTCTGTACCGCACTGATGGTGCTAGAAGTCTGGGGTTTATCAGAAATGAGTGCAGGGGCATTTAAGGGCCCCTAAGCACTGAGGGGGCCTGGCGAGTGGGGGGGGCTTTATTGTTTGCTGTGAGTCATGTGTTGCTGAGGTCACTGAAATAAGATTCTTTCTTGGTTCTGTGGGAGGATTGGGGGGGATATGGTGTAAGTCACATCTCTGGCAGGTTGTTTTATTCTGTTCTGAATTTTGTTTGCTATTTGATCTTATCAAGTAGCTTTCATTGTGAGTCATTGGATGGTAAAATGTCATCAGCTGATTGAAATCTTATATTATGTGTGTAGCTTAGCGTTCCTTGTGTTTCCAAAGATTTGGCTGGGTGTGCAGACCAGATAGATCTTAATTTAAGACGCTTTTATCCAAAGCGATGTACATTTTTGCAGAAATCAGGGTCGGTTGATCCCTGGAGCTGTTTGTGGTTAAGGACCTTGCCCAAGGGCCAACTCTACCGACTCTGGGATTTGAACCTGCAACCTTCTGATTATCCTCAACCTCTGAGCCACGCGGCCCCTGTTTCCTCGTTACTGGCACCCTTGCGGCTCCTAGCCCTTCAGTATGTTTATCTTTTGAGTCTGTCCTGTGGTCGCCCCAGGGGGGGGCCTGGATGGGGAGTCCTGCTTCCTGCATGATCCCTGCAGCCCGCTGTAATACCACCCTCCCCAACGTTTGCTTTGCTTAGACCGGGCTGATTGAGTTAAGAGCTCACCTGGCTGACAGATTGCATCACCTGAGGGTAAAGCAAGAAGGTGGGGATGAAGCAGAGGGACTATGTGGCTAATCTGCGTGAACGGGCAATCTGTCAGAGAGGAGGGGTATAAACGCCAGCCTGAGGACAGTCAGACTGGTATGGAGAGGAGTTATGGAGCAGATGTTCACGGCAAAGAAATATATATTAATATTCTGAGCAGCTGATGCTGTTCTTATCTCGGTATCTGACGCTGGGAAACCCCCCAGGCAGGGACTTGCGGGTGTTTATCCTTTGTCAGTTTTGCGAATTTGATTTAAACAGCCCGCCCCCAGGTCATTTTGTTTTGTGTAATGTTTGAAAACGAACCACGTTCCCTTGCCAGCACTTCACTGTGTTTGTTCGGGTTTTCGGTACTGTTAAGTATCGTTCCACCTTTGGAGCAAAATAGTTTTGCTTTGGAAGTGTTTTTTTTTTTATATATAACTTTCTTGAATTTAAGCAACAAAATTATGAACTTTGATTTTTTTTTTTTTTTAAATGCTGTATATCCATCCATCATCCATTCATCCATCCATCTAACCACATCCCGTGTTGGATCACGGTGATCCAGGATCCCATCTCTGATAGCACACGGTGCAAGACCAGGGATACAATGGATGGGATGCAGGTCCATTGTAGGCAAGGCCAGCTCCACCTTTTCAGATATCCTTGGCCAGTCGGTTACTTGGGAGGCCCCTCTACCAAGAAAATTGATGATTACTTCACTTCCTTACAACACAGGTAATCAGGAGGCTGCAATTGCCTAATTTGCCTGTAGCCAAACATGCCCTGTTGGCAGTACATGTGCTCGTATGCCGTTGGGCAGTTCAGGGTTACCTGTTCTCCTTTTTGTTGTTGCTCTGTGGGAGTCGCACAGAGACAACATGCAAAATGACCCACCGTGTATCTGAATGCGACGCATAGGATTTAGAAATAAAATCTGACAGAAGAGAACAATATACTTGGCGCTAAGTGTTCAGTTAACATTTTCTAGAATTTTTCAAATTGAACCTTTTAAGGTAGCTGCTGTACAGGACAACTTGTTTAAAGGCAAATAATCTTAGTGTGTTTAAGAACTGGTCCAGGAATTTTTGAAGCCTAGTTTTGCCTCGTGAGCGTGTGGATCTTATGAAATTTTGACCTGAATGTACCCTCTCTCTCTCTCTCTCTCTCTCTCCGCACGCCCTCACACAGAAGAAACAACCAAACATGACCGCGGTTTCTAGGTAACAGGGGAGGCGTGCATTATCGATGTCAGCCCGAAGCTGGCTCTGAACCAGGGCCCCGCATGTCCCGAGGCGCTGTCGCTGCGATCTGGTGTAACAGGGCCCCTCCCCGTGCAGCATCGCGGAGCCGAACGCTGAATCACCCCGTCTCAGAGGTTGATGCATGGCCTGACACTATTGTTTGTTCCCTTAGTTTGTACCAGTTCAGGTCATATCAGGCTTCATTTTCCAATGTTCACGACACACTCTCCATAACTTCTTAGTGCTTAAATAACAGACATAAATATTTGATGTGCTAATTCAGTCAGTATTTGACTCCTAGGCCAGATGGCGCATTCTGGCACCTGTGTTGACTCTTAAGAGAAATACATATATGCATATTTACTTGTTTTAATTAAAAGGCGGATGTAATTTGAGGTTTAGTTTGATGAGTCGGAAGGGGCGTGCATTTTAGAAAGGAGCACCAGAGACTGGGAGACCGCTGGGAGGTGACTGGCGGCATGACTAATTTCGTAGAGGAGCGAGCGGTAATTATTACGGAGATCCCGCCTAGGCTGAGGGTGCTTTAATCTCGAGGCTGTGAAGAGCAGAATCCAAGTCGGGAAGAACCTCGGAGACTCTGCAGGCTTTATCTCTCTGGTTCTTTCCCACAGACCAGTTTCTTCAGCATCTTCTTGATGAGTAGTGTGGCCGTTTGTCTTAAGTCCCTTGCCTTCGCTCTTGAAGGATCTCACAGTTCTGCTGTCCGACCTCTTTACATCTAAGTTTCAAGGTCTTAGCTGCATGTGCTTGCTAGGGAGGTCAATGTTTTTAAAACCAGACCACTGGGACTCCCAGCCAGTCCACATTTTTGCTCCCGACCAGCTCCCAACGCACCTGTACTAGGTATTCGATTTGGTTCAAGTGTGCAGGGAGCTGTGAGGGAGCAAAAATGTGAACTGTCTGTGGGGTTCCTGGGGGACTGTCTGGGGGTGGGTAATTTAGTGTCTGCACCTTTAAATATGATCTAACGTGGTCTCTTTCATAAGTATCCTGGTGTAGTTTATAATTTACTGTAATTTATTGTGTGGATGTTTATATTGGTTAGAGATCTTGCTAGATTACGGTACGGTGCATATTTCAAAGCTCGTTGGAAGCCCAGAATCCATGGCTGTCTCTCTGACCATAGCGGCTCGTCACATGCCAGAGCAGCCCTGAGGTTTACCAGTCTGTTTTTAATTTGCTTCAACCCAAACTGGTGGGTCGGGGCTTGAATTAGGCTCATTGTGACTATTTATGGGACTGGAAGTGGCCATAAAATTCTAAAAGGAGACCATGGTATGAATGGGACGAAGGACACTTGTGTGGGGTTTGGGCTCCGCATGAGTTTTAGGAATCACTTCTTGTGTGTCTTTTTCTTAGACTCCGCAGACGGCCTCCCCCCTATTTTAAAGACCTCAGTGATTCTGTATTAGGTCACTTTGTTTTGTAGGTCACCCTTTTTTTTTTTTAATTTAGTGGCTCATTGACGTCTGCGGATATTGCTCGTGTTGTCATCCGTGTTTGCTCTCTATCCTGGTCCTGGAATGTTTGAGTTCCTATTCCTTACTGGATTCAGACAGACCTCCCTCACACAAGTCCCGTCACTGTCTCCCGCATGCTATGCCTGCACACGCACGGGTGGATTAACTTATCTGGGGGCCTAAGACTGACCTCAGCATGGGCACTCGGATGCTGCCGATTTTACCTAGCCGGCCCATTGTTCCCGGCGAGTTGGGGCGCTGATGTTTGCGGGGCCCTTGGCTATAGCCAATGCGTTAATCTTCCCCTGCACACACATAACGAGTCCTCCTTCAAAGCAGACCGTGGTTGAGTTGCTTGGTCAATAAGTCAATAAGCCTTGTTAGTGTTTTTGAGCCCTAATTCAGCTCTGGCCTATAGCCTGAGGGTTACAGCCTCGTGGGGTCAAGGGCCCAGCATGTGCCAGACTGTTCATGCTCAGCTGCATCTATTTGAAGGTTTTTCCACTGTCCTTCTGGTGGGCCTGGATAACAGTACAGACTGTTGTTTCCTCTCTTGGAGCCAAAAGGAACCCCATTGTGCGTGCAACATGATGATCATCGCCGTCATCCACGGAACTATGAGGCCATGGCATCGGCATGACGACGCTTTGGTCCTGCAGGATGTTTATGTCGAAATAAACGAGCACTTTACTCTTTTTCTCTTCGTACTTGTGCTTCATAGTATGTGGAGTATTTCGTGGGGGGAACTTGATATGTTCTGGATGTGTAGGCCTGTATGTTGCGTTAGATGCCTTGGTGTTTGTGGCTTTCAGGGATGTGATGGATCATAAAAACATGGCGGTACGCTTGACATTAAAAGGCGGTTGACTGAAGGGTGTTTGGTGTGTTTTCCAGAGGTATTTAATGCATAAATAGTCTATTGTGTGAATGTTGCTTCACTCTTGGTGCTGCATAGAGTGTGCGGGTTTTTGTGTGAGCGTCCACCTTTGTAAAAGAAGTACAGTTTTTCTGTGTGGTTTGTGTGTGTGCAGATGATCCCAGTCTGATGGGAAAAAAAACGGGGCAAGAGGTACCAGGTTGATCTGGGTAATTTGAAGGGATTAGCCTGCACTCTGAGTCAGGCCCAGTGCTTGTCACTGGTCCTCTTGAAAGGGTTAGCTTTTACCCAACCTCATTGTGGCACATACCTAATGTCCTTCCCCAGAGATTACTCAAACCAAACTACAAATCCCTTCCATTAATAATGTAAATAAATCATCCTCCTGAAAAGTGATGTTTTTCGCTGCAGCTCTCTTCAATAGATATTAAATCCGAGGTAATGCTGCTTAATTACAGGGTTGCCTAATCAGAGGAATCTGTTTTGCTTGAACACACCTACTGTATTGTGACAATTCTGGCTCATCCATGGGAGAGTGACGTCTTGCCTTTCGCCGAGATGCATCGTTTGCTCGGAATTGCGCAAAATGGTGCTCGGCTGCTAGCGAGGCAACGGACACGTTGACGTGTTAGCCGTCTGGACATTCGGCATGAGCCTGCGTCTGTAATCCCCGGGCGCTTCTGTTCGTGTTCCAACGTGTCGGGAGATCTGATAAGCAGGTTGTACTGGTATGGGGAGGAAGATCCCAAGAAGGTGGGAGGAAGGAGGCATTTCTGAGGTTTAACGTACAACATTACCCATGCTCCATTGTGATGGCGCCATTATTTAGACTTATTGGAGCTAATGACCCTGAAGAGCTTAAACTCATGCGGTCTCCCTATCTGATGGTCCGTCTTTGCGGTATGTGTTGTGACAAAGACCGACGTGTCGAAGTTTGAAAGCCCGGACCTGCAAGGTAGACAAACGGAAGCCATTAGGCATGTATGGGACGGAGTGGGGGGTGTGGGTCACATTACGCTACCCGCTGTGGCCCGCAGAAAGGGGGCGACGGATTCAGTTGTGGTTGGGGTGACGGCATTTCCCCAACAATGGCTCCCTGTCCTCAAAGCAAATTGGACATGGGGGAGAGAGGAAGAGCTTCCATTAGGTATGTGGCTTATAGGCCCAAGAACAAAAGAGCAGTCGGGGGGGGGGTGTCCCGTATCTCAGCATGTCGATGGTTCTGTGGCGTGAGGAATGGGCCCCGCTCTCCATGTGCCTCCACGCTTGGCTTCATACCCGCAAATGGAGGCTCTCCATGGGTGGTAACTCTTATAGCTGGAGACCCAAGCAAATTTCGTTCACCGGAGGTGGCTGTAATTTCAACGCGACACTGGAGGCGTTGGCGCCGTGTCACGATACCATGACGGGAACTGGTTAAAAATGTCCTCAGAGCTATATCTATTCCCGCTCTGTGAGAGAGAACGCTAGAGGCAGCGAATGGTAGGATTCAGGGGCCGTTGTGGGGGGGTGGGCTTAAAAAAAGCTCCCTCACATGACTCCTGTGTTCATCTTTTCTCTTGTCGTTTCGGGCCCTGTAAGCCTTGTGTGGTCACTTGTCGGAATGCCTGACAAGTTCAACATCCGTCCTTTGCTGCACGAGTGCAATTAACCTTGTTTGGCATGCGAGTGGCAGTTTATATTACAGTTTCGGGTGTGTTTACGTAACAAGAACAAGTTCCTGAAGCTTATAGAGTATATTGCCTGCAGTCGCCGTAATTGAGGCATGGTTTTGTTTGCAGTCTTCCTGCCAAAATCCTACGTTGGAATCGGTGCTCACATTCTCCCGAGTTCTGCTGACACTCCGGTCATCAGAGGATGTTTTAACCTATTTTTTTTTTTTTTTGTTGTTCTTGTTATTTGGCTTCAGATAGAATCTCGGCGGACAGCCGTCATTAGGCGGAAAGATCGTGTTTGTGGGATCTGCTTATAGTTCCTGACACTCTAATGGAACACGACAGCTCGGGGACGCTCGGGCCCTGAAGTCCTCCAGGTCTTAATGTCTTTGGTGAAGAACATGGTTTATGTCTTTGGTGTCAATTACAGCTAAACTTAGGGTGCCGCTGGACATCTTCTCATATAGAGGCTAGTAGAGCCTAGTCATCCTTCCCCTGCAGTTCTCAGTGATCCACCAATATGGTGTAACTTACCTACATCTACCCAGGGTATTAGACAGGAGAATCTTCATGCCCTTGTGCCCAAGGCCTGGTCGGTCCCCTTAGCCAGTGGCCTCTTGAAGGTTGTTGGGTTATCTGTGGTGTTTGATGTCCGTGGCTCATTGGTCTAACTCCTCCCCCTTGCGCGTTACTGCGATTACGTGACATATTGTGGTGTAAATGTGTCACTCCTCCGCACATCTGTGTTGAGTGTGGTTTCGAGGCAGGTTACATCAATCACTACTGTAATAAAGATAATAAAATCGTAAACGCTGCCTGTACACCTGTGTAAATGCTCCTAAATGTGTGCTGTAACCCCTGGCAGTGGGCTCGGGGCCCTGGTTTTGCTCTTTTCTAACGATTTCCAAAGCCCACGTAGTAATTGTCCCTCGTTCTTTTTCTAGACTCCTTCGTCAACAGCCAGGAGTGGACGCTCAGTCGATCGGTGCCAGAACTCAAAGTGGTAAGTCTGTTATGCGTGAGCTTATTTCATTAACGATTTTCATTAATTTATGCAGGCTGCCTTTGGGCAGTTTTTAATATTCAAAAAAGTCGCACTTGGCACAGCGACCGGTAACGGGGTCCATCGAAAGGTGATTTTTACGGTCTGAGAGTGTTTTTCATTCACTTTTCCATCGCGGGCACAAATTGGCAAGGTTATGCCTTGGCAGGAAGCAGGTGACTGTAATTAGACGCGTTGGCATGGCGATGCAGTGGGGTCCCTGACCGTGAGTGACAGTTTGGGGCCGGGCCGGTGACGGGGACCTGGAAATAATCCACGGCGCTTAACAGCGGGTGGAATTCTGAAGGAGCCAAAAATAAAGCACATCGTCAGAGGAGCCTGCCGATTTTTTGGATCAGCCGTAATTAGACTTTGGCTCCCTGCTGTTTCAGGTATATTATCTTTTCATCATCACACCCCCCTCCCCCCCCCCACACACAGCCAGCAGGTCTCAGGGCAGTTTGTCACAGGGTGCAGGACCCTCCCATGCCAGAGAGGGCAGCATTGACCTGTCTGTTTACATGCATGTTAACCAGGTAAAAATCAAATAAAATCCCAGTTTCCAGACTCTTGGTCTCACATCATCTGGAACACATTTCTTGTCCTCCAGGGTATTATGGGAATTAATATTATAATATTATGCCGGTTTATTTGATCTGAGCTGTTAAAAGGGGGGAATTATGAATGTTGTGGAGTTTTAAAAAACAGGATTGTGTCCTAGGATTTGATAAGCTGTAGATGCCTATATGAGTATGCCTTTGTAATTTGGCTGTCTATGATTTATGGCTGTGAAGTCATTACCACCCTGCAGACAGTCACTCCTGTTTCTCTTGCTACGGTGATACTGGCAGACACAAAATAGATGGTAGCAAACAGCCATTTTAGGGGATGGACCTCATAAAGAACGTGCACTCCAGACAGCAGAACCTCGGAGGCGTTGCCACGGTGACTGTATAGGTAGATCTCCACATAATCCGGATAATACAAGCGCGTGCCCTTGATGGCCTCTAGGGGCCCCAGCTGTGAACCTAGACACTCCTAGAGACTCGGCTTGCACGCCTGAACCATAAATATAAGCCCGGTCACAGGGAACTACAGCGCCGCCCTGCTGGTAACAATAGGAACATCCTGAGACTGTATGGCTGCGCAGAAGGTGGTTACTTTACCACCTTTCCTCAGACCACCTTTGAGCTCCATTACCGAATATGAGAATAATGAACCAGGATTTGTGGTTGGAGGCTAATTAATAGGTAAAGTTGGTGAAATTATAGTTCAAAAGCTCTTAATGGCTCAAAGGCACTTTTAACTTCAGAAAGGAGTTTACCTTCATAGAATCCAGGAAATACGTGGATTCTCTGCCCTCTATGGTTACTGTTTACACAGCCTCGCAGTATAAGCATGTGGTTTAACACACCTTCCCTCTGCTGTTTACCTACAATGCAATGCAGGTATAATTGCCTTCACCTTCCTGAGGCTGACGGGTATTACGGTGGCACCTGAACATCACCTTTCCCGCTGTAATCCACTTAATTAGGAGCTTCTGCTCATCTTCGCCTTCCTGTCTGCACAGGCTTTCTGCCGTAGCTCCGCCTGCCACCTGCGTGGCGTACGAGACACCTGCCCGCCCCTCCCCCCCCCGGGTATCGCAGTGAAGCGCACGGGCCCCTGCCCGTCCGAGGCATGCCCTCGTGTCCAGACTTTGCAAACGTCAAGCCAGACTTCGTTTTCGCGACTACAGGCCGCGTGTTTAAGCTTTCGAGCTGCTCCGTTGCAAAGATCAGACCGCCCACGAATGGCCAGGAGTGACATAAATGTACAGTCACGTCCCTCCTCTGAGCCACAGCTTCTGTTGTGCCATTAATGGTCGCCCCCTGGTGGAGCCCTTTTGTCATGTCATTAGGTAGCTTAACTTGATCTAGCTGAATGACTTAAATAAGCTCCTCAGTCCATAAGTAAATGAATTTATTCTTTTTTCCTTTTTTTTTTTTTTTTTTTTTTTTTTTTTTTTTACAGTACTTGGTCTTTACTCACCGCGCTTTTAGCTGTTTTTACCCTGTAAATTCGGTCATTAGTGAAATGTTTGATTTTTGATATTTAGATTAGCACATATTTTTATTTCTGAATTTGCTTCGTTCGCGTCTCGTTACCTGCTGCCGGCTGTTTACGTGATTATTTATTGCGCGTGGATGTTGACGCCATGTCGCACGCCTCGGAGAGACGCACCAGGGGCCCGGGGCCACACTGGCGTCGTTAGCAACATTAGCGTCGTCCCCCGGAATCAGATTTCCTTGTCGACAGATGCGTGGCGGGCCTTTCGTGAGCGAGCGCAAATAAATCACTTCGTTAGCCTGTGTCCCGACCTGATGCGCCATAAATCCCCAAAGGGGCCCTGCAAAAACTCAACAGGAGGACGCCTTAAGGGGGTGTCACGCTCACATCGCTACTCTTCCCTCCCCAGTGATGGAGAGCCTTAGATACCCCGACCCCCATGTAGGAACGCACTACAAGAAAGAACATGTAGAGGAGACTATGAGATGGGCTTCCGGGGGGAGGGGGGGTGGTGTAATACAGTGCTAAAACAAAAAAGAACTTCTGAGCTCAGACAGCTGTTGATTGGCTGCTGAAACAAATAAAAGCCCCCCCCCCCCCAATCCATTATCAGCCAGTGTTTCTCCACAAAGTAAATGTGAAGAAATAAACATTCTGCGTCACATTAATATTTAGTCTCGTCTGGGTGCTGTTAGTGGACGGAGGTGTCGAATCTGCTGGGATACCATTAGTTACTGATTCTGGCCTTTTTTGCTTCCCCACCAAAAAAATCCCATATCAGGTCTGTGTGTTTGTATGGAAATGGTGCAGGACGCAGTGTGAGAGCTGCTGCTCGACCCGTTCTGGGTTCAGAATTAGCAATGGTCCAGACATTTCTGTATAACAACATATCAACAATATAAAATGCATTTGTTTGGGAAACTGCTACGTTTTTCACCGTATTTTGGGTGGCATGATGGCAATGGGGATTTTAACCACTGAAATTTGGTTTTTACCTTGAATCTGTTTGGTTGGTTGATTTGTTTGGTGAAATAGTTAAGTGTAAGTCACTGGAGAACCAGCATATTGGTACTGGGTGCTAATCTCTGTGTCCTTGGACAGGGCATTGTGGGTAACCTGTCGAGTGGGAAGTCGGCCTTGGTGCACCGGTACCTGACAGGCACCTATGTCCAGGAGGAGTCCCCAGAAGGTAAGTTCTGCAGATATTTTTCTTTGGAGCTGGTCTTCCTGGAAGGTCTTGACTGACTGACTGACTGACTGACTGACTGACTGACAGTCAGTCTGTGAGTGTGTCAGTCCAATCAGCTTTGGAAAACCGTTGCAGGTGGGATTCTTAATTAATTTTCACCAATTTGGACCTAATGGAATACAAAATTGATTTAAGTTCTATTTAAATCAACAAATGATGAAACTATTATGCCCATTTAAAAGGCGTACTATTAGTGAAAGGGATTATTGAGGTATTTTCATTTTGCATTATGATTTTTAATATCTCTGGACCAAACTGGGTTCTTTGAATATATCAGTATTTTCACATGAGCCTCCTCCCCTCTGGCTTTATGACCTTGGGAGTTATTGTTGTGTCAAATTCCCCGCAAAGGGGAGCGGAGACCTTTATTGGAGAACCAGAAGCTCTTTTCACCTGCTACTGAATCAGTGCCAATTTGTAACGAGACCTTTGTTTTTTTTTTTTTTCCTTTTTAGTAACAATAGATGTCGGAAAGGAAGGAGGCGCCATTTTTTTAACTATCAATTGAGCAAGTTCACGGCCTGCTTTTACTGTCGCGTTCTGTGAAGTTTCCTGTGTCAGTATCAAAAAAACAAAATCGTCTCAGTGGGTTCATACCCAACTCAGTCGTAATTTTGATTAATTATCAGAGCTTTCAAGTAAATTTCTTTGCAGGGACTTTTTTTTTTAAATAGACAATAACGAAAGGACTAAGACTTTGAAGATAAGATCCAATGACTGGGAAGATTTCAGGGAATCTAACCTGCTCAGTTTTTCTCGTATTTCCAGTCGATCGTTTGTTCTTCAGTTCAACTTTATTGTCATCATAATAGTGTCCTGTGAATCCTGCATGTAGTAGAATAACAAATAAAACAATAACAATAAGGTGTGCCCTCCTTATTGTACGTCGTATGTGTTCTGCGAATGATTGTGATCACGCTTTTAGTCAAATTTGTAAATATTTTTGGAAAGTTAAGCCTTGCTTTGGTCGTGCAGCCTTTCTCTGGTCAGTCTCGCTGAGGTCTGCCGTCGCGTGGTTCTGCGTATCCCACTCAGGGCCAGTGGCATGCAAGGGGTTAAACGGCAACCCCCGCCATGGCGTTCTCTCCTCTTTTTTTTTTCTTGCCTAATTATATCCCATCGCAACATGAAACGCATAATTAGTTGCTGGCATTTTTCCTCCCTCCTGAAAAAGAAGGGAGACAAACCTACAAGCTTAATTAGTGCTCTGCAAAATGGATGACAGAATGCTAGAAAGCAAAACCGGCATTGGTCCTCGTTTCGGGGGGGTTGTTGCCCAGAGTCCAATGCGGAGAGCCTTTTCATGTTTCTATAGCGACACGATGAAGGTGAGGCTTATTTACAAGGAAAGGCCCCTTTTCTGCATAAAGAACACTCCCCCCCCCCCCCACACACACACACACACAAACAAGCCAGCACTTCCGCTGCTCCTCTCTCTCCTCTTTAATTCCCTGTCTTACCGATTTCCATCCGCGAGTTTGCTCTCCCGCGGTTCAGCCTGCGTTCAGCCTGCATGCCAGCATGAGTTTTGAGGTCTGAGGGGGTGTGGATCCACAGCTGGGGGCTGAGTTCGGGAGTTCGGATTAGGCCTGAGTGCAGAACGGAAGGACGTCTGTCCTTTCGTAGGTGGGAGTGGACTGAGGATATTTGCCCACCAGCCCTGTCCTTATCCCAGGCTCATTTTTGGAAAGCACTGGTGTTCAGTAGCACCTACACAAGCTGCTTGGTCATGGTTGCGAGCTTGGAATTGGGGCCGTTTGTGTTACGATCGGGGGGGGGGGGGGGGCGCGGAACGTTCTCTGGAGAGACAGTGACGGTCACATGCTCGATCCCCCATAACACCAAACTCATGGTATGTAGTCACATTCCGGGAAACGCACAACCTGTCTGTCCTCCTGCCTGTCTGGTTTTGTCAGTCCAGCCCCACGACGGTTTAATCGGCATGTGACTGTGCTGTGACGTCAAGGCAACAGGGGACCTCGCTGTTATGCATCCTCTGTGATTCAGGAGTTTTTTTTTTTCCCTTATCCCTATTCTCAGCCTTTTATCAGAAATTACATTTTTTTTTCAGTCCCAAAAGGTTCCTCTGTGTTTTTCAGAACGATAAACATTTTTTATTATTATTATTTTTTTTAAACTTTTTCAGTTTTCCATACAGTTCCACTGCCTTCAATAATTCAATCTGCAGTATCTTTAGGCACTTTCACTATCAAAAGGAGGCAGAAAAACTTTCTGTACAGGCTTATCGGTATGTGCTTTTGCAGTGGGTAGCCCGGGGATTCCTGTAGGACCGCGGTTGGCGTGAGCACGATGCCGGTGGACGGCTGAGCTTCTCCCTCTCCCGCCTCCTTGCTGTCGCAGTACTGTGATGCTTATCGTTCTGCTACGGAGCACGAATTATGTAGCGTTTCTCTTTGGAAGCTCCTCTCCATGTCCTTCACTGGCTGGGCCCACTCGGAAGGCTGCCCCCTGGGAATGCAGGCCTCTTGTCTCTTGTTACCGTAACGGTTTAACTTGTTACCGTAACTGTTTCAGGTCCAGGAAGTAAAAATCCAATCCATGATTTAGTTTCAACCAACTGGTCACAGTCACAGAGACTCAAACGGTTGGTTAAAACAAAATCATGGTCTGGATTTTTACTTTCTTGACCAGAATTTTCCACATCTGTAGTCGTTTCTGTCCAGGTCGGTTTGAGTGCCTAGGCCAGTGTTTCCCTACCCAGTCCTCTAGGAACCCTGGACAGTCCATTTTTTACTCCCTCCCAGCTCCCAGCCAACGAGGAACACGTAAATGTGGAACAGGTGCGCTGGGAGCAGAGAGGAAGAAACATCGTGGACTGTCCTGTGTTCCCCAAGGACTGGGTTGGGAAACACTGGCCTAAGCTTTAGTTCAACGTGCCACTACTTCTGCTTACCCACAGGGAGGCACTAATTCATCTAACGCAACCTCATTTCTGCTACTTCTGTTGGTTCTGTGGGTTGTATAATGCAGCATTCAATGAATTTGGGCCAATAGTTGACTGACACTTCTAGAATCCTGGAGTTATTGAGTACAAGAGCTACAGAATTCATCAGCACGCCCCATGTAGGATTCCTAAATGCCTCTCTAATCATCTTTTCCATCTGCCCCTCCAACCCGCCAGGAGGACGGTTCAAGAAGGAGATTGTCGTGGATGGACAGAGCTACCTGCTCCTCATAAGAGATGAAGGCGGACCTCCTGAGCTGCAGGTATGTGTCTCACGGTCTCGTTGGGTGTTTTTTCTGGTGACCGTGGTCGGTTTCAATATCCCTCCCTCCTTTTATAACCTTGAAAGGGACGGAGTGTTTGTAGGAAGATTCATTTTAGCCTACAGTGCTAGTAGAACATAACCTGATCTACCAGACCTTTATCTTTCTGTAAAACAGCCTAGTTATCCAAGGTGTCACCTCATGGTCCAGTTTGATCAGGTACCTTATTGTTCTGGCAGCATCAGATTGCCTCCCAAAAGCTTATTACATTTTGATGTCAGGATCTTAAGTCTCCCTGGAGATTTTGCTTGATGTTTGTTTATGGCCAAAGACCTGTATGGTGTCAGGATGTCTGTCTGGTGGATAGGAGGTCACTTTTGCGGGGCGTGTTTTGTGTTCCTCTGGGCATTCTGGGTACAGAGGAGAGACGGCTCAACCGTAACAGGGAGGACGTGGAGGAGCTTTGTGGGTGGCCAGACTGACCTTTCGAATCGCTGCCCTTCTGAATTGCTGGCTACAGGCCGAAGTCACAGCAGAGAGCAATTTGCTAGGAATAATTAAAACCCTTCGTTGTGCTGTGCATTGCGGGGGGGCGGAGCGACATGGTGGCAAGTCGACAAGGCATTGCTTTTAATTTCCCTTAGCCTCTTGGCACTGTCAGATGGGACCCTGTTGTTTTTGTACTGCTTGGTTGGGTGGGGTGGGGCAGGTGGTGTTGAGCATGTAAGGGGAGGGCAGGTGACTGTGTGGGGGGGGGGAGGTGTTGTTTGTGTGCCAGTGTTTGAAAATGTCTGGTGTAGGTCCCCCCCCCCACCCCAATACCAAGTTCGTCGTTCCAGTCTGTTCTACAAGTGTCGCTTTATCTGTTAAAACCATTTATGTAACAAATCCCTCCGATAGGATTACAGACTTCTGTTCAAACCATTCATCATTCTTGACTGGCTACAATGTAGCCAGAGATGGATGACAGTTTTTTTTTTTTTTTTACAGAAAAGATTCCATCAGGCCCTTTTGTAGTGGTTCTGCTGCCATCTGCTGTCTGCTTTTTGAAATGCTTCCCAGATATGATTTGCACTTAAAAATGCAGCAACAGAGATTCTTTGCGGAAAGAAAACTGTATACATACATCTATCTCTCAAGGTTCTGTCAGAATTAAGTCTGTCCATTCAGCAGATTCCATTACTAGAACCTTTTGTCTGATTTCATTTGAACTGGGAAGTTGGAATTTTCTACACAACCCTGACCTGAGAATTCAACATGGCTGCTCCATGCACCAACAGTAGCTGTGGTGTTTGTATGTGCAAAATACCACATAATAAGGTGTCATAAACTAATATTGTTATGATGGCTAACGATGAACCTGGACAGATCTGTCATTGCTAACCTGCTAATTGTACTAAAATGTGGTTTATTTGGGTGTGACATCCTTCCCAGCTACAATTTCCGACAGGCAGCCGGTTTTTCTGCGTGCAGGCTTTACCCATGTAAGAGGAATGGTTTCCGTTATTGTCGGATTGCGTTCCCCGTGACAGTAACTTCGCCGCATTCCTCTCTTTCCATCAGTTTGCAGCCTGGGTGGACGCTGTGGTCTTCGTCTTCAGCCTGGAGGATGAGATCAGCTTTCAGACGGTTTACAACTACTTCCTGCGGCTGTCCAGCTACAGGAACACAGCTGACGTGCCTATGGTCCTGGTGGGCACACAAGGTGAGAGATCGTGCCCCCCCCCACTCTAAAATTCCACAGTGCCCCCTCCTCAATTGCTGATTTAAAAAAAAAAAAAAAAACAATCAAGTTCTCAGCCTGATCCAACAGAATGAGCTCATCTCCTGAATTTTGCCTGTGATGCCTGTGGCAGCTACTCAATTTAATACAGATCGCATAATCAACCCACCCCCAAGTTGGCAGAATTGCAGAAATTCAGTGCCCCATGCTATGCTAACCTAGTGCTAGTATGATCTTGCATTGAGACAGAATTTTGAGTCACCCTGCCCCCCCCCCCCCCCTCGTGGCTGGGGGGGGGGGGGGGAGTCTGAACTAACCGCGTGCTCTTTGACCCCTTCCTCAAGATGCCATCAGCGCGACGAATCCCAGGGTCATCGATGACTCGCGAGCCCGGAAGCTCTCCAACGACCTGAAGCGCTCCACATATTACGAGACCTGCTCGACCTACGGCCTCAATGTGGAAAGAGTCTTTCAGGATGGTGAGGGTGCCCCCTACTGGCTCGGTCGCCCAGGTCTCAAACCTGCTTCTATGATGCCCTTTTCCTGCCTCAGTGAAACATAGCAGTCACTGCTTTTCCCTTGATTGATATCAGTGATTGAGATTTGGAATCTGCATCTGCTACTGGTGCCCAGACTCCTTAAACACTGCATCGCCAGTTTTATTAAATAAAAAATAATGCAAAGGTACCTTTTTCTGCTTGCTTGAGTTAAGATCACATTGTCTTCATTATACTGACCCATTTACCATCAAGATCCATGCCTGTGCATTTCCTCTCCTGCGTTTTAATTGCCTTCTGAAGCCCTGCTAGAAATAATGAAGGCGTTCAAACGTGTTTGATTGGACGGACAGGAGGAGGGAGTAGAATTTTAAACAGCTGCTGCCGTCATGGAGATTGTCTCCACGTCAACCGGAGAGCCTGAGCTCCTGCCCCTGTCTGCATACAAAATGATATGGTGGACATGGGGGGCCTCCTCTGCTGATTTAGATTGTCAGCAGCGTTCCCCCCTCTTCAGACACAGGTGGCAGGGTGATGCACAATTCGCTGTGTTACTCGGCCTTTGCTGCTGGAGGGAGATTTGCGTTTCTTGGGAATGCATTAACCCAAAGAGTTGGCAGGCAACTCCAAAATAAGCAGATTTTAGATGCAAACCCCAACCTCAGTGCCTCAGGGATTAAATCCCCAAGCCTCTTGGTCCAGACTTTCCCAAATCTTGTGCTGTTGAAGCTTTATCTTGCAGCCAATAATATTAATATTCAGATCGAATCTCTTTTGCATTTCTGACTCCCAGAAAAATTTATAAGGCAGTATAAAAAAAAACAAACGATACCCACACATGTAATGGCGAAATCGCGATCAGTTGACGGTCTAAACGCCGGGCGGCACGTTTATCGCGTGATGCTTTGACGCATCCCGGCATCGATCCCCGTGCCGTAAACGGTGTCCTCCCCCGTCTCCAGTGGCCCAGAAGGTGGTGGCCCTGAGGAAAAAGCAGCAGCTGTCGATCGGGACCCTGCAAGTCGTTGCCCAACTCCCCGAGTCATTCGTCTGTCCCTGCGGCCTCCATCCCAGCCGTGCACATCAATCAGGTGAGGGCCCTTGAAGTGTCATTTAAAGCCGTTTGTCTCGGTAGTACGTGTATATTCGCTCGGTTAAAAAAAGCACGTTTTAACCTTGGAATTAAGTATCAGGATTTCTTGTGTTTTCCGAAGTGTTTCTGCTATCTTGTCGTTCGGCTAGAAGCTTATAGCTTTGGTTCAGAAAACTTCTCCACTGGTGCCCGTTCTGTTTGTGAAATTTCAGCACCAGCTGAATTAATTATTTAAATAGTTAAATAACCCTGGAGGTATTGATAAGCCGTGTGAGGTGTGTTAGTGGTCGAGTCACAAGATATATTGGCGTATTGGATGGTTGCTGCAAATCCTGGGGTGACTTTAGGAGAGGTTTAGAGGTTTTTAAAACTGCTACGCTTACAGACTTCAACATCATTTCCTTTTGACTGCTTTAAGCCTCGTTCATACTTCATGCTTTCCATGTGCCCTTTCGTGCGCTTTTGGTCTGGGTACGGTCCTCTGCGTGGCACCTGGTGTTTATATTGTGGATGCGGATGGTTACGGTCGGCACATGCGTACTGCGGTGATATACCTCCAGACCAGCAGAGGGCAGATGTCATCGTTTACGCCTGAAGAAGCTTACGCAAAAGTAGGATGGGCTACGGTTTATAACCGCAAGTTTTAAGTCTTCTCGGGTTTTTAAAACGATAAAAACGTGACCTTCTTTTGGAAAACTACTTAACCGATGTCTGCTTTATCTCACAAACAATTTGGACACTAAATATGTTTAATATTTACCTTCTGCCCAATCACGTTTCTTATTAAAGTACTATTCAATTCTTGTGATAAATTTTTTGGGTAGAAATCAATAATATAGACGTAGGTGGAATATACGGAACCCCTAAGAGGTCAGGGGGGGAGAATATTTTTTGAAATAGTTTGCTTTTCCTCACAATAGTTTTGCGATCCCACTACATTTGCCCACTTACTATTTCCTGCAACGTGACGACAAAGAAAAACCTAATTAATATTTGTGTGTGCACTTCGTGTTCAATATCCCAGCTGTCTTCTTTAGTTACTGGTGGTGAATTGACACAGTGCCATTATTAATAAATATGTATAAAAACACATATATGAAAGTTACATGGTGTGCATTGTCCCCCATAGTTTAAAGTAAATTTAACTGGACATATCTGTATCATTTGGTTTTATACTTAGTCGAATTAATTCTATGTATTGTACTTTAAACGAACTCAGCAGTTGTTATTGGTAACAGAAAACTACTGCGTGGGATTTCAAAAGTATTGTGAGGGAACGTAAAACTATTTAGAAAAATATTTCCTCATCCTGACCTCTTAGGGGCTCCGTAGTAATATACCATTAATCTTGAACAAATATAGATGAGAATAGGTTCCCAGAGCTATTGAATTTTTTTGTTTTGAGTTGAACAAATAGAAAGTACAAAGTTTACATACAAGTCACGTACTAGATATACCTAGTCAATTTTCTTGCCCATGCACAGTTGATGTGCAAGGTTTCCACTAGAAATAAAAATCTGGGCTACACACGCACTGACCACAGCCATCCGCAGCTAAATCCTGGTGACAATATCTACGTCACGTCTCCTCATCCGCAACTGAAAGGGCACGAAGAAGAGTGGAGTATGAATTACCCTTAAAACCTTTGCATAATACTGTGCATTCAGCTGAAGCTTGAGGTCCAAGCACAGGGTCAACATTTTTGGGGGTTAACATGTAGGCCTGACATACATGTGACTGTTTTGATGAGGACGGGTCTCAGATCAATAACCCTCTGAGTATAGGCACAGAGCCATATACTAGTTATGGCCAAATAAAGCTTCAAGAATCATTTTCTGACCCCATTAGATGCTCTTGGTTCGCTTTGCTATGCATTGAGCCCATTTCTGAATAGAGAGCACCATCTAGTGGTGTCTGGAAATATAGCAAATGGTTCATGAAGTTTCATTTGGCATCACTGCCACATACCCCCCCTCCCCCAGGAATAGCTAGCATTGTCAGTGTGTTGTCATTATTGTGTGTAGAAATATTTCGTATTAAACTCTACAAAATATTTTGCTACATCTTCATTTGTTACCCAGCTACCAGCTGTGTTTTCTTTTGTTTCCAGGAGTGGTAGATTTTTCTTGTCCAGGTGCTTCAACACACCTGCATGTCTTGGCTTATAATCAGCTTTCCATTAAAACACATACTGCATGCTCACTGTTGACTTTGCCGCCCAGATCTTTGCTGATACTAAACAATCTGTATAACTGATTTTTAAGTTTAGCATAAAAAATCTCCAATGCTCTTACTACAGCTAAATTAGTCGCTGTTAAAATCAATAATAAGATGGTCAATTATGCGTTCATAAATATAGATCGGGTTATTTTG
Organism: Brienomyrus brachyistius; assembly: GCF_023856365.1. Lineage (NCBI taxonomy): Eukaryota > Metazoa > Chordata > Actinopteri > Osteoglossiformes > Mormyridae > Brienomyrus > Brienomyrus brachyistius. The sequence continues at coordinate 4,983,547 of NC_064536.1, read as the reverse complement.
TGATGTGTGTGCGTGCATTCGTTAGCCTGGATCCAAACCAGCCAATCATATAATTCAAACCCTTTAAAAAAGTATCTTGCACTCAGTGTGAGCTGTACATTACAATGCGTTTTTTCTGAGAATGTGGATTTCAGTTAATTGACGACTTGTGCAGGGAATTCTGCGTAGTTAACTTCCAGTTTTTGGCTGTGAGTGAGGTTAAGCCCCTCATTCAGGTTCTCTTGTATGTGGAGCTCGTTTTTCAGCAATAATGTATGCAGGCAGATTGCGGCCCATATGGTGAGCTTAAGATCATTCCCTGTGAATTAATGGGTGTAGTAACCACAGGCTCCCACTAGAGGGTGGCACACGAATGAGAAATGACTTCCATTTCCTGCCAACTGATCTGGACGTTTTGAAGTACAGTAGAAGGGGTGAGGTGCTGGGGTGGGGCACAGGCCTGTGTGCTTTTCCCTCCTTTAATCTGACTGTTATGTTTGCCTGCTCTCTTTCTCACTGTTTCATTCACCACCAACCAACCCCCCCCCCCCCGCCCCAAACAGGCAGCAAATGGCGGAGGTGCCTTCAACGACTACTCCTCCTCCGTCCCCTCCACCCCTAGCATCAGCCAACGCATCGAGACAGTGGCCGCATCCAACACGCCCACGCCCAATCCGCAAGCAGTCCAAACGCCGCTCCAACATCTTCACAGTAAGTATGCGTCAGCTGATGCAGGGCAGCACCCACTCACACTACTAGAGGCCTCCGGAGGAATGGCATGCACGCAGTCCTCCTCCACCAGAGGGAGCCAGAGAGCCCCACACCAAGCCAAGGCCTTCTTCTCCTGCAACAGAAATGAACATTCGGCTCGTCTTTGCCGAAAAGCTAATCGAAAAAATTGCTAAAACAACTAAAAGTGGCTCTGACACTGTACCGCTTGTGGGGGCCTGGTTTAGCCTGAAACCCGTAACAAGCGCTTCTTTTTTTCTGTACTTTTTTTCTAAACGAAAAAACCAAAACAAACCGCAGGGGGGGGAAACAAAGACCTCTTGCGTTTCTCGTATGCTGTCGGTGACGCCTCCCCTTATTTGTGAGTTCTTAGCGATTTGCACGTGGCTTGATCATTTCTCATTGGCCCTGTCCTCTTGCCCCAGTGTCTCTGCCCTGGTCTCTCCTCCCCTTCGGCTGTTCTTGGCAGGTCTTTGCTTGCTTCCCAGTGGCTTCCCTTGAGGGGAAGTGAAGGGGGGGGCAAGTACCCCCGCAGCGACACCCCCCTGCCGCCCCCACCCTATCTGCTCCCCTCCAGTCTGCACCCGACTATGCTCTCGCTCTGCCAGTGGCAGCCAAATATGCATGTGCCTCTTCCACCAGCGTCCCCACCCCTGTGCCTCTTCCTCTCCTTCCTCCTCACGCCTCCCCAGCTTCACCCCAGCTTCCCCCAGAGCTGCCCCCCGGGTGCGTGGCCCCCGTGGCGGCTCTGTGCTAGTTCCCCTGTTTTTCCCTCCCCCTGCTAGGTAGTGAGTAACCCTGTCCACCAGAGACACGAGCCGCGACCGCTGCGCGTGATGGAGGCGCCGAAGCATGCCACGTACCCTGTGTGGCTGCCCGAGTGGCAGGCTGAGCGGGAGTTTCAGCTCATGACCTTCTGAAGAGTGCCGGGACGGGCTGGGGCTTTGGGGGCGGATGGGTGGGGGGGGGAAGCGGGCGGACGGGTGGGGAGGGGGGGGGGGGCTGGGTGTGCGAGTGGAATTTCCTTAAACGATGAAACGAGGAGCAGGATGTGCCAGTTTGAAAAAGAAAAAGACAGAAAAAACGAACTTAAACAAAAAAAAAAAACAAAAAAGGAAACGAAAAACAAACAAAAATAGCTGTTTTCCAAGCACACATTGTAGGACTTTTCCCTACGTCCTTTTATCAGTGACAAAACTTTGTTCCCCTTTTGGATGAAATGCTTCGCCTTCGGAGAACTGCTGGAGCCAGCGTTGCTGACGTGTAGATACTCCTTTGAAAGACGACAGCCTCAGAGTCAGGTGGTGTCTGTTGGAGTCTGCTGGCCCCCCCCCCCCTTTTGTTCCGTTTTGTGCGGGCCCCACGGAGCCGGGTTCGCTCTGCTCCCTGTTTCCATGTGTTGTCGGTATCTAACCACAGAACGCTGTCTGACACCTCAGTTAGGTCCTGTACTCCTGCTTGTTAAGTTTAGTGTTTCATAATGGGGAAGCCTTTCTTTAAGGCTTTTCAGTCCATACTTAGGTTTGACCTGATGAAAAACGCGACTGAAGATTTTTACTGTAATTGTTTTGTTTATTTGTTTGTTTATATATATTTTTTTCAAGTATGAAAGCTACGATATACAGCTACAGAGCCAACTCTGTCTGGATATGGTCTGGTTTCCTCGGTTCTTGCGAAAGCGCGAGCTCTTTTGTTTTTTTGCTGTTTGCTTCATTACACTTGGTCTGTGTAGATGACGGCAGCCCCACAAAATCCTGTATGGAGCCCTTAATCGCAGACACAAGTGTCCAGGAAACCTTATCATGCCTTTTTTTTAGCGCAGCTAAAGA